>NC_141157.1:41888472-42045972 GCF_053477565.2 Lygodium microphyllum | reverse complement strand
AAAATTTGGTAGGGCAGCACAAATAGCACTATGTGCTTTATTTGGGCCATACAAAAGAGTTACAGTAAAGTGTACAATGCTCGTCTCCATGAAGGCAAAGTGCACTTGAATCCATAAGACTGATACATGAAAAAAATATAAGATTGTGTAATGAAAATGATGGTACAATCATGGCAAGATACAAAGGATGATAATAAGATAGTGCATAGAAAATGCCTACATAAATTACATGACCAAAAAAGAAGAGGATGTGCGCTCCACGGATCCAAGGGCGAGCTATAGATCCTCGCCATCCGAAAGCCCCACCGCAAAGAAGCATGAAACAGACTCTACAAAAAAAGAAACAACTACACATCAGCCCATCATACAATAATGCATTTTATTTAAAATTAGTAATTATGGACAAGAAAGATGAGTGACTTACTGGGTCGCTGCGTCCATACAATCAGTCGATCAATGCAGTGAGACCGTGTCTCTTTGCATATTGAGTCTCTAGGAGGGTAGTGGGATTGCACTTTTTAATGGAGTGTTGCAAAGAAAACAAAATATGAGTGTTACAAATACGATTGACAGTACAAGGGATATTGCAAAAAAATAAGCACATATAACAAAATAAAAACTTACAAAGTCCTCCAGATAAGTCCTATGGCCACCAGTCCCAGAATGATGGACGCCTCCTGCCTTTAGTCATGCCTCACCGCCTTGCGCTACTGTCTCAACGTCTTGGAGAATCTGTAGCCTCCATCCTGAGTTGGCACCAGTCATCTGCATCTAGCTACTTGGGCTTTGAGGCCCCACTCTTAAGTGTCTTGCGTGCATCCAATCATCTCTGTGACATGTACGCACACATGTACTCCATCATCCAGCCTATGAAAAAATGTAATATTTTCATGTACCGTACCGTAAATATTACATCCCGCACGCCGTGCAAACCCTGTGCAAAGGGTATCTCTCGCATTTAAATTATTGGCCGCGTAATGTGTGAGCCGCACGCGGGAAATAGGGTCCTCTGCGAATGGTAAATCGAACCGGGTGTTCAAAACCGCAAGCCGCACGGAAACACCCTCTTGGGAGGGGCAATTTAATTAAATAAATGCAAATTTTTTTTATGTTTATCCCTTCCCCCAGCCGATGCATGGCTGAGGAAAGGGAGTGTGTGGGGGGAGGATGGCAAAGTGGGGGTTTGCATGGGGGAGTTCCCCACGTGGGTGGAGACCCCCTTCCCCACCCCCAAGGCTATAAAAACACCCCCATCAAGGGGGTGTGCTAGGTAAGAGGAGAGAGGAGGGAAGACTGTGAAGGAGAGGCTCTGTGAGAGAGAGAGAGAGCGTGAGTCGCCGCCGTGTAGAAGACCGCCGCCTCGCTGCCGCTGGGTCCGCCAGTCCGCCGTGCTGCCGCCCAACTCCACCCCAGTCCATCTCTGCTGCCGCCCTGGCCGCCAGGCTCCTGTAGCTGCCACCATCCCGTCCGCCACGTTGATCACCCACGTGCTCCCTGAAGCAAGCTTCTTTGGAAGCTTCTTTAGAAGCTTCCAAAAAGGGGGCCTCAATAACCCCTCTTCACACGGCCCTCTTCCACCATTTGTAAAAAGGAGGCCTCCATAACCCCTTTTCCCACCACCTGGCCCAAAAGGCACTTTTCCACCCTTTTCCACCCATTTCCAAAGGCACTTTCCCACCACAAATTCGAAGAAGGACCATCAACACCTTTTTTTTCGGGAATTGAAGAGGGTCTATAAGGATCCCACTAGACCGACGAAAAGGGTCCCGCGAAGTCTTTTAAGGCCCTTCTCCGCAAGCGACCTACCGTAAAAGGATCTTCCGCCTACGAGGAAAGCAAAGGCCAGAAGGTTGCGTGTCAAAGCAGAACAATCCGTAGGCGACGAAAGCGAGTTCAGAAACCTAACCTACGTGTGCAATGGCTCCAAAAAGATCCCAAGAGGCGACCGCGGGAGGCTCGACTCCGAATGTGCAAGTGGACATCACCCCGACTCCACAAGTCCAGGTTCTTCCGTGTTAATTCCGCATAAGGAAATGGTTAGGCGCGCTTAGAAAGGGAATTTCATGTTTACGTTTAAATTAAAAGCATATGGAAATTGAAAGAAATGCTTCTTTTGAACATTATGAAAGATTGAACTATTAGAGGGTTAGATGCATGTAGTTGGTACCTTATCAAGGTAAGGAATCTAATCCTAAGCAAGGAAACGGAATTTATATGTGCATTATTTGTCATCCTAGATATGGTAGATTAAGCGTATACTGCACATTAGGTAACATACCTCTCGTAATGATTTCATAGGAAAAGGTTAGCGCCATAAGGTTTCATTCGGAAAGAATTAATAGGGTACTAAAGTGAACGTATGACTTGCAAAATAGTTATAAGATGGAATAGAATAACACTAGTTTTGCTTGTGTTTCACCAACGACTTCGTGGCTAGGAGAATGTTAGAAATTGCGTAGTCGTCATGAGAAAAAGGTCAATCATTAAGAGCAGTAATTAGGTGTAAAAGCATAGGATGAAAAAGGATAAACAACAAGGTTGTAGGTACGACTATTGATGTAAGACCTAGTAGGAGGTCCTAGGAAAAGTTAGTAACCAAATTATCGTGCACCAAGGAAAGATTGTATGATTCGCCAATGCATAAGTTTCGAGAGTATAGACTACAAAGTATAGGCTTGATTAATTAGGAAAGTTAGCGTACAGATTAGCAAGTAATTTTACCTCACCAAGGAAACGGCAATCAATCGCATGTTTACGCGAATTGGATCCCGTTAGATTTGGTTTATCACCCTAGAAGGATCATTCTTATCGCAAAACAAGCATAATTGAAATTGACTAGGTAATATAAACATCAAGGATTCGTATAAACATGACTGAGTCAATATGATAGGAATCCTAAGAGATAACTAGGATTTTGTGCAAGGATAATTCGACCTCGCTTAAGACAAAAACTGTGAATCTAGGGATCTTACATGCATTCACAAAATGTCGAAGCGATCGGTTGTTTATTCATGAAAGGATCTAAGGTTTTATCCTAAGGATCAGTCGTCTTAATGAAGGAACTCCGACGGAGTTGCATAATCTAGAATCATGAGCCAAACCTAATTAGAAATGACTTGAAGGATAACCAAAATCCTGTTACTCGGCTAGGGTTAGATTCCGTGATCGGAATGTTAAGAAATGGATAGAAGGATTCCGTGGAATAGATGCAATACTTGCACACCAGCCGCAACATTGTATAGTCTTGGAATTTGTCCGCAAAGAGTGTTGTCAACTCTCGAAATGAGGCTGGCAAGTTATTGAAAGATTTTAACTTACAAAAGGATGAGTAATCGTCCTGTTAACTCACTTTTCTCAGGAAGTAATTGCCAAGGGAAAGGAAGATTAGGCGTTGCCTTGAAGCAAATGACCGACAATAAACTAAAGCGACATGGTCGCTGGATCCTGCCACAATAAACCTAATGTATTGGAAGGGTATGACCCTAACCCAAGAATGATAGGAATCTTGCTAAGTTGCAATTGATTCCGGATCGAATGCGGGTTGCATTCGGAGAAAAAAAGTCACTCCTTAACAGTTTGCCAGCTAAAAGACCACTGAAATTGATTGTGCTTGTAACAGTTTAGAAAGGACTGTTTGCATTGTTTGCTCAATGAACTAAAGGATGAAAATATATCTAAAGCTTCAGGTTGGTGCCTGAGAGGCAGCTTCAGTTACCCCCGACTGCCTGCCTGACCCTAACCAAGGGGGTTGTGAACCGCGCCGAGAACGTGGACCGAACCCGCCGTGAGAGGTCTCTCCGTTGAGTTCTGCTTGGAGCAGGAGGACGCTTGGGTGCCAGGGGGGGCTCTGGCTGTAAATCCCTCGCCTTCCGGGTCCTGCACAAGAGACTAACGTGACTCGGGATTGGATCTCGAGGCCCGCATACTAGTCTACGGGCGGAAACTTGGGATAGTAATCACAGGAAGGATTACTGGATAGCCTTCGGGCAGATTATGAATACGCCTACGGGCGGGAACTCCTTGTATTCCAAAGATAAAAGGATAAAATGATAATAAAGGAGCTGTTTGGCATTGTTTTCTTTATGTCCTGTGATAAGATTACGTGAAGGAACCAGTGCTTAACAGGGTTAATCAAGGAAGCTGTTTGTATGTGTCAAACTAATGTGGTAGGTAATTACATAACTAAAACAAACCGAGGAAAGTGCGGAGGATGGACCATGGGTCTGTCCTACGGATGGGTGGTCCCGGTTAGCCAGGAACTTTTCTCAAGATCTTCGATGGGCAGAGGATGATCGTCATCACCAAAACAAGCAAGGAGAACAATGACTTGGAAGTACCGATTACCCGATTCAGGCTGTTTTAGGGGAACGGAATGGGACTATGCCTTTTGGCAGAGAGGTCGAGCCTTGCATCCCTCTCGTTTCCCATTCTCCTTGAACCAAGTGCAGCATGAATCCGCTTCAGACCGGGCGTTCTGCGTAAAGTAGTTCGATCAGGTCTGACGCTAGTCGCTGTTAGCAAACGACCAAACAATTCCGTTCGATCCTAAGTGGAAAGCGCCCAGGACACTTCCGTTACGGGGCAGACGCGGAAAGTCCTGGATTACAAAACCCGCAACATTCCATGGGAGTGTCGGGTGGAGTCTTCTAGACAACCTTTCCGATGGACTGCTAAGACGTGTCCTAGAGGATGTTAGTGGACACGTTACAAAAAGCTATCTGCTGTGGCGGGTACCAGAAACACCTCATGCAAGGATACTACTATGTAGTCCTTGCTCCTCTTCAGTATATTCTTCCAATGATCCAAGACTTGTGGTGAAAAACTTATTGGCACAACTCTCTCATATGAGCCATCACCCTCCTCCCCTCATCATTCATGATGGTGGCTCCTGTCCTATCATCTACAAGGTATCTCAACCCCTCTAGGGTATGCCTAAGATGTGTCCTCTCCCATCTGTGACCATGCTTCTCGGCATATCCAGGAGAACTCTATACATCAGGTGTACTTACAATGGTAGTATCTCTCGAAGTAGCACCCATAGGGGTGCCACCTACGCACGACTAAGTAAAAGCTGGAGTGACTGGAGTAGACATCCCCACAAGTGTGACAAATCCCATATGTGATGCAACTCCACTAGAACGACGAGATGAAGACACCGTATCAATACCTCCACAACAAGCACCTGAGCTACGCTCTCTCGAACCTACATAAGAGTGAGAAGTAGCACCTATATCCCGAGTGGACGGTAGCCTCACTACATTCACATCTCCGCAGCATCCCCCAGAATCACTCCCTCTGTCCAGTCTGGAGTGTGGACCTCGTCTACTAAAATCTGAAGCATCAGAGTGCATCGAAGTAGATGTAAAAAAATGGTCTGATGGTGTCTGAGACAGCTCATGGTCCATCATATCTCAGAATTGTGCCATTTGATCTGGAGATATACATGTGAAGATCTCATGTAGCTCCTTATCCCTCAACTCATCGTGCAGATCCAAATATCCACAAAGGTCACCTACACAGACAAAAATTGATGTTAGCATAATCAATATAAATCAAGCAAAGCATGGTAATATAAATATTCAAAAATAATCTTACTTAAAACACATATCTTACATACCCTTATAAGCAATTCATCAACGAATTGAGTAGGTGGATTCTCTAAGTATGAAGTACCCTAATACAACTTAGCATATACTGGAAGTTCGATAAACATGTCATCACAAAAGGATGAGTCGACCTCGTTCTCAAAGAATTCTTGGACTCCTCTATTTCCGTCATTGTTACCCAATTTTTTTTTCTCTATATACTCCAAGTTTTTTGCGACCTCCACTCCTTGCAATATCGACCCCTCTATTTGCATAATGTCCTCATCTATGCTAGGAACATTGATTTGATCATATACTCTCACACTTCGGGGAGCTGAAGGTACAACATACCACCATCGAGGTTGTCGAGGGTTTGGATAGAAAATTACATGTTCAAAATCACCTACAAGAGAGATTTAACTTTTGTGACATGTACCATGTCATAATAAAATTTTAAAAAACATAAGTTTATGCACCTATTCACAATGGGCCCGCAATACAAACGTGTCGGGCAAATCTGTCCATCTTTTTTCAGAGTCTATTTTGAGAAATCTTGATGGACCTCATCGAACTGTTGCTCCAGCTCCTTCAAGTACTACTTTGAACCACTGTACATCGAATAGGATCATGGAGAAGCTACGGTAATCCACTATGATAATACTAATTTGCAAGTTTCCAAAATACTCATCTCATCTATAACGGTGTTTGGATCCATTGCTCGTCATTGGCTCTCTTGCTCAAACTTTGCCATGATACCACAATATGTTGTAGCGCGCATTTTGTCAATACACTCCACGTGAAAATGCCATCTGCACGACCACACCGCACTGTATATTTTGTATTGTATATTGAAACAATCAATTAGTTATCGCATATAAAATCTAGATATGACAAACCCTAAAGAGTCGTCACCTTTGGACTACATTCCCTTGAGAATTCCCACTCCTCAGTTGAGACCTCTGTCTCTTTGTGAGATGCTGCGCTCAAAGCTCCATGCAACCATCGCATTGACATAAACCGCGGCAACTTCTCCATGTCCTTGGGATATCGAATCGATCGACGGTGTGTATTACATTGAAATTCAAATTGCGCTTATTCCCAATCATTCATGGCTTGCTCGTACCTAGCGAGCCATGTCTCCATGGAGGCATGGAGCAACATACAAAAATGATTCACTTTCTCCTCCATTGCAACATCCATTCTTTTTTCCACCCCATTTTCAACCACCATATCTCTCGTCAGTCTATCATCGTCCTCCAGTTAGGTTTAGCCGTTCATTTGTGCTAGAGGTTGTCCAGGAAAATCTTCCCTCAGTTCATGTCCCTCCAGCAAGAAAGCGGCATGTCCTTGATATACCATCTTCTTCATGGTTCGCGACCTTCGAGAGTCTAACTGTGGCCCACACAATGGACATGCATGAGAACCTGAGGTAACCAAACATGTCCCAACACCTCTATCCAGTGAATACAAACTTGAACGAGCTATGATAGATATTACCAATGAGAATGGAAGTTTACTTACCTGAGCACTCCCCAAATCCCGAAAAGTCATGCATGGTCCACATGAGAATGGCTTGAATATTGGCGGACCATCGACGATCATTCTTGCTCATACCTTCTATGGTGACCCTCTCCTCCCAAAAAATCTTAAGCTCATCGACTAATGGACGAAGATACACGTCTATATTCTTGACTTTGTAGCGGCCGGGAATGAGCAAGCTAAGGATGAGGTGTCCGTTCTTTGTAGAAAGCCATGGAGGGATGTTGTAGTTAACAAAGACTACATGCCACACACTGTAAGAAGTTGAGCGCAGATCGAATGTGTTCAGGCCATCCATAGCAAGACCGAGCTAAAGATTCCTTGGCTCTCGAGAAAAGCCTAGAAAGGTAGAGTCAATGTGGCTCCATGCACATGAATCCACTGATATTCATTCGACTCCATCCATGGATCTATTCAACGCACACCACGTTGTTAAGCTTGCCATGCCGGACGTATGAAACATGTGATTTATACAGGGGATAAGCCAAAAGTATCTAAGAACTTTTTGAGGGATGGTTTGCCCTTGCAAGTCCTATCGATACCTGTGAGCAGTACACTTTGGACATGTCTCTATAGTCTTGTATTCTCATTGAAACAGTAGACAATCGTTGACACATGCATGGATGCTGTTGTAGTCCATACTAAGCTTTCGTAAAACATATTGCACATCATCACGAGACTCAAGCATGGTATTTGTAAGTGATAATATATGATACTTTAGTAACATGAAAAAAAATCATAAAACACCTTGAAAAAGCACAACTTTTTTAAATGATGGTGCCAAAAAGAAATCAATGAAGTGTGCATAGAAGGTATCTGAACAACACTTGCATCGCTCTACCCGTATTTTCTTGTACACTTAAGAGTGCAAGTAGTGTCTTTAGGTGAGATACTCAGCACCCATCATATAATGGTGTGGATGCTTCCTCTCTAAGCGGATTAGATGTTTCAACATCCATGGGCATCAATGCATCGATCATTGCTTCCATCTCACGCTCCAAGATAGTAGAAAATTCTGGTAGGTTGCTTGTCTCCTATGGTATTAACGGTATAGATTGGGTAGTATGTTCTAAGTGGTGGATTGGCTCAAGCACTCCATCCATCGCACGCCCATGAACTCTTCTAACTGGTCGCAAAGGGTGCACTCCTCCTTGGAATAAGACATCACCTCCCTGTAATAAAATTTACGACCACATCTAATGTTTTTGTATATGATATTTAATTATTTTGCGAATACAATGCATGATTGATATACACTTTTCTTACCGTTTTCTCAAAATCTAAGATCGCATGATCAATGATCTCTAATTGAAACTTGTCGAAGCATCATACGTGCTTCATAGAAAATTGATGTTTTTGTCTAATTGTCAACTTACATTGAGAGCAAGGATATGGGACACATTATTTAAGATATGCCTCATGATCTTGAACATCATGGTCTTCATCGTTTTCCATTTGGTCTACGTTACGACAAACTTTTTTTTTTTAATCATTGTTTTTTTCTTTCTTAAATTGGTTGAGAAGGGATTTCTTCTCTTGTAACTCAACAAAATTAACATATGTCAAGTCTCCACTTACCTACGGATAGGCCTACAGTATATAAAGTCTAATATGCTATGCATGGGGATGAGGAAGTAGCTACCCTATGTTGGAGTGTTTTCCATCCCATGGTATTACACCGGACCACTACTACTTTCCTTCTCAAACACACCAAAGGTGCATCTTTAACAAAACCTCTCTCTCTCTCTCTCTCTCTCTCTCTCTCTCTCTCTCTTTTACTACTACTACTACTACTACTACTACTACTACTACTCACCTTCTCGAAGCGTCGAACACTTCCAAGGTGCATCTTTAACAAAACATCTCTTTCTCTCTCTTCTCTCAATGGATGGATATTCTAAGTCGATGAACCCATTGGAGGGCATGATGCTAGCTATACCCTTAATACAAGGAGATACATTGGACCTTTCGGATCTGCCCATCTATTTGCACGTCTACCATTTCGCGTCTATAATCGCATGTATCAATGAATTCACACGCACAAATAAACACACAATAGACGCACATATACACGCGCATATAGACACGCTGGTAGACGCGCTTTTACAAGCACTGGTAGATACGAATGAAAAACAAAAAATGTCATTTTTAAAAAAAGATATTTAATTTCGTTTTTAAATTTGAATTATGAAGCACGTGTATAAGCGCGTGTAGTCTGCATTATAGACGCGCGTATAAACGAGAATTATTTGCAATTTAGATGCGTGGATAGACGCGCAAAACAGAACATCAGATTGTGTATTTGGGAAAAAGACAATGTATCTTACGGGCACGAGAATTGAAAATAAAAGTCCATGTATTCATTATATATCAAAAGCATTTACAAGGGAAGTTTAAGTGCTTGCAACCTAAAGCGTGGCCGCAAGCAGTAGGCTCAAAGAGATATCATACATATACAAGAAAAGAAGGCCTCATAAGGAGGTATGGTGCTCCTCTACGAATCTGAAGAGGAAACATCTTCGCTAGTACCACCATGGCTACTAGCATTGCTATCCCCCTCCTCGCTATGCTCCACATCCGGGTTTGCCTACACACACAAAAGATCAGGGTTGCTTACATAGACAAGGTGGAGAAAAAGTTATAATTAGCTATACTTTTAATAGGAAAGTACATACCTCCTCTGGTTGTCGAATCCTCATGGCCCGATTGTATTGGTTCTCAGTGATGAGACCCTCCTCATAAAAGTGAAGCCATGTCACTGCGCGGTTATGGCCTCGATGGTAACCTACCTCTCTAGGAGTAGGTGTCCTACCAACGATGGTAGTCTGCAAAACATTTAGAGATATACAAACAATTATGAGTCACAATATATTAGACTAAAATATATAAAGAATTGAAAGAAATATAAATTTTAAAAAACTAGAAATTAAAATATACTTACAAAGTCTGCCTCCCACGACTCTCTGCTGCCCGATCCGTAATGTGATGATCCCATTGTTTCCATTTGGATCCGTCGCGCCTCTGCATGTTGGCGACTCTTCACTTTCTTTATTGCTTTCTTCTTGGCTTTCTTCCACTCTATGCGGTGGCACATAGGTGGTTGGCTATAGGCTCCATGCCCCTCCTCCAGCCTCCATAGTGAGTCTCTAGCCCGTGTCATGAGGTGGGATCTTTTGTTGTGAAGCATATCCCTCACTTTTGTACGTCCCCAATCATCCAAGAATTGTTGACCCTCAAGATTTGGGTACCTCCTATGGACTGCCCTCAACACCTCCTGCCACAAGCCACTTTTCTGATTTTTGAAGGCAATGAAACAATCTTTATACGTCGCATGTACGACGCTCCTCATGTACGCCATTACATCCCTTCCCTCATCATCATGAAAGATGCCAGCAGCATCTGTAACTCTATAGTACTAGCATACAACCTCCTCTACATGATCTACTGGTGAGGGTGATCGCTCGCCACCTCCTAGGCAACCCCCACACAAGCCTCGTCCTCCCCCTCGACTCTCCCTCCTCCCTCTCTATCGACTACCCTCTGCCTCGTTGGACGCACGAGCTTCTGCAGATGCATGTGCTTCTAAAGATGCTTGTGCTTCAGCCGATGCACATGGAGCACGTGGAGTACCTGGATGTGGAGTCTGGGAAGTAGTGCTAGGCAAAGACGTCAGAGGCATCCTAGACATGACACTGAACACCTCGTCCGCTGTGGGAGAGCGGCCAAGGTGTCTGGTCATCTCTCCCATGAAGTCTTCCCTACTAGGAAAACCTCCAAAAAATGAATTGACCCCCCTGCCAAAGGAGGCCAATGTATCATTCATGCGATCCACATTCGGGTCATTGCTAGATGAACCAGGATATGACATCTGCAAAAAAAACACAGGAAAAAGACAAATTTATTTGCATATAAAAAATCATATATTACCTACATTTTCAAAGAGCTTTCTTTAGACATTGAGCATAACACTTAAGTGCTAATGCTTTTCTTAAACAAGAAAACTGATAAACACAAACATGGGATTGGTCACATTCATCATTGCAAAAATATATTGTTTACTATCAGAACTGGGAGACCTGGCGCGTGTATCCCCGCGTTTAAATTGCAGGTTAGACGCGCCCTTAGACGCACTCTAGAGTGAACCTTCTGTCCAACGCGTCTATCTGCGCATCTAAGATGCAGCATAGACGGCTATCAGACACACATTCCAGGTAGACTGCAGGTCAACCTTCTGTGCCGCGTGTGTATCATCACGTGTACACTGCAGAGCACATGCGCCAGCACACGCGCACAAAGACGCTCCCTCAAACGCTATGAGAGGAAACATTTTTTGCGTGTATATCTGCGTCTACGCTAAGATGTAGACGCGCTATCAGATGCGCTCGGTCGGCTGATTTTAGGCCGACGACCGCCATTGATGATTTACAAAATGCAATACATAATGGAATCACAAATCCTAAATACATGGACAGAGCAGAGAGAGGAAGAGAGAAACAAAGAGAGAGAGAGAGAGAGAGAGAGAGAGAGAGAGAGAGAGAGAGAGACTCACCTTGGGTGTTTGGTGTGGCGGGTGGTGGCGCTTCTTCCTTCTCCTTCTTCATCTCCTTGGTAAGTTACCCTCCCTTGATGCTTGCTTGCTTGCTTGCTACTTCTTCTTGTTCTCCTCTTTCTTATTCTCTCTTTCTTCCTCTCCTTGGCTTTCATTTTTCCCTTCTTGTGTGTTTGAAATGAAAGAAGAGGTGATTCATGAGGAGGTGAGGCATGAAGAGACTAGGTGAGGCATAAAGAGACTGCATGTCGGCTAAACTCAAGCTTCAGAACTGCAAAAAACGTAGAAAAGGAAAGGCGCAGTTTGAAAAGAAATGATTTAAGTATGGTTTGAATTTTGACATGTGCATCTATTTTTGCGTGTATATGCACCTCTATTGTTCAGATAGACGCGAATATAGATGCGGAAATAGAAGCCAATATAGACGCGTAGGTAAACACAGATATAGATGCGCATTTGGGCTTTATCATAATTTTTTGTTTTTAAGATAAGTTTTGATAGTGAATTCTTATCATAAGTTTTAATGTATTTATGATGATTTTTGTGTATTTAAAATTAAGATTTTATATAAACATATGAATGATAAATATTTTGATGTTGTCATGAATTAGGTTTAATCATGTCAACGTCATCATCACCTAGTGCGGTGCAAGCTGATGAGTCAATGAGAACATCCTCAAGTGAGGATGAAACATTGTGTCTTCATAATCGAGATGCATGGCTATGACGAAAAATTAAATGCATGTGTGATCGTTGTCGAGGGTGTATTTTTCGAGTACGTCGAATTGCAATGTCACACCTCAGCTTGTATGGAGAATGGGACCGAGAAAAATCACCAGTATTCATTGTTTTTTTTTACCACTAAGATTGCATGTCTATATTACGGGAATTATATATCAACGTACATGAAACTCCCTTTTGTGGTTGAGCAAGATGCGGTGCCACATCCTCAAATGCTCCCTCCCGGGCGTGAGAGGCTGCAAAACGTTGACGCGAGGAGGCAGAGTCTTCAAGAAGAGTAGAGACTGACGACCATGATAGTAGCCCTCATGAAATACCCCATCAAGTCGTAGAGGATGAGATTTTGGACAACATGGTACACCATCTATTTTCGCAACTGGTTCAGGGAGAAGGTCACTCTATGAAGCCAGATGATCCACTATATGTAGCATCATCTACTCCCTTGTATGAAGGTTGTACGTACTCCGTTCTTCGTGCGTCCCTCGAGATCCTTAACTTGCAAACAAGTAATGGATGGAGTAATGTCAATTTGGATGCGTTATTGAAGTAGGTATCAATTCAGTTTGGCTTATGAATCATAATATTAATTGTTCTATTTTGACATCAGACAGAAATATATGTTGGTGGTTTTTTAACTCACTTTTAAAAATATATATAGGTTATTATCACAAATGCTTTCAAAAGGAAACAAATTGCCAACTAAGAGAGAGCAAGCAAGACATTACTTGACATCTCTGGGAGGCCTCAATTATGTCAAGATCCATGAGCACAATATTAGTGAGTTTGGGAATCTCCCTATTCCCATTTTTTGAATACTAAAAAGGTGGCACACGGATAACATGCCCATAACTTTCTCAAAACCATATGATATGACCTATCATTGGAAAGCACTTGAAAAATGGAATCTATTGAGCTATAGAGCACTTGATTTGGAGTTATAATGTTAAAGTTATGACAAATCCAAAGATTTGACCATGTGTCCCAAACTTATGGAAAATTCCCATATTCCCCAATATGGTGTTCATGCATGTGTCAATGATTGTGTCTTATTTCGTGGGATTCATAAGTTCGCACGAGAGTGTCCTATTTGTGGCGAATCAAGATACGAAGTGGAGATGAAGTCAATGGATGTGCCTCGTAAGGTTTTGCGACATTTTCCGATTGTTCCACGTATAAAACTTATGTTCAAGTTTAATTCTATTGGAAAGCTCATGTCATGGCATGCTAGTCATCGTTCAAGTGATGGAAAATGAAGGATCCCTGCAGACACACTGGCATGGAAACATATAGATAATTTGTGGCCCGTTTTCAAAGAAGAGCCAAGAAATTTGAGATTTGGTTTAGGTATGGATGGAATCAATCCATTTGGCATCAAAAGCACATCATACAGTGTATGGCCAGTGGTATTGGTGAACTATAATATTCCTCCATCCATGGCAATTAAAAAGGGACATGTGATGTTGTCCCTTCTGATTCTTGGAAAGCACAAGGTAAAAAACATGGACATTTACTTAGAGCCTTTGATTGAAGAGTTAGAAATGTTATGGAAAGGTATTGAGGTGCAAGATACAAGTGCATCTGCATCTTCTAGAGATTTCACATTGAAGGCCATGTTGTTGTGGACCATGCACGACTTTCCAGGATACGGAGAGTGTTCAAGTACATGTATATAACTCTATATTTGAAATTCAAGACTTGAATCAATTGTATTTTATTAATTCACTTATTTTTTCAGGTTTAACCACGTCAGGATATCATGCATGTCCTATTTGCGGTCCCTCTCTAGTTTCCTCTAGGCCGGCATGTTTAAAGAAGGTTATCTACGACAATCATTATCGATTTCTTCCTATTGACCATCCCAAATATGTTCTCCCTACTAATGGAATGACTCCATAATCTCTATCCATTCGAGATTGGAAGGAGAGATGGATTAATGCCGACAGCCACCCTCCACTCAGCATAAGTCGGTAAGAAGTGCATTTCTCTCGATTGACTTTAAAGTATTTAGCATGATGAATTTTTTACATAATATATTGTTTGTTTGTTAGGTTCTCTATATTTTTTCGTCTTCCGTACTAGACTGAACTCAAGATCAATCACCTGTTGGACCCCATGCACATATGTTAAAATGTTGTATCTACATTATGGGATCACTTGATAGGGACTCGTGATTCAGTTAATGTAAGGGAGGATTTACGTAACATTGGTCGCATGAGATGAGCCTGGCCACGCATTGGACCCAGAGGAAAGATTGAGCTACCCCATACACCTTGGATGTTGTCAAAGAACGAGGAAAAAATAGTGAAGGAACAAATATATAGCTTTCGAACACCCACAGGATGTATGAGATGTCTCAAGGGAGCCTTCATAAAGAAAAAGAAAAGAGGTGTGGAGCAACTATCTGGTTTGAAGTCCCACGATTGGCACAAAATGATTCAAGTAAGGGTATCTCTAACCATGAATATAGTAATTAGTGGAGTAACTATGTGTAAACTTTGGGGTATGATGACTTTTTCCTCAACTAATCATTTGATCTATGAATATTGTTTACATTCAGTTCATACTTCCTACTAGCATATCCCATACGATGTACGTGATATCATTTACAAGATGGGAGAGCTTGTGAGGTGTGTATACATTGTATTTTTTCATTATATATCTTTGAATTTCTACACAAAAATAAACAAGCACATCATACATCTTGACAGATACGTGAGCTCGAAGGAAATTGATCCAAACACATTGCAAGATGCTCGAGTATTATCTGTTGGGGTGGTTTGTTTGGTAGAGGAAATTTTTCCTCAATCCATTTTAACTACTCAATTACATTTACTCGTACATTTGATTGATGAAATCGCACTTTGTGGGGTAATTCATGCAAGGTGGATGTTTTTTCTTGAGCGCTTCATGAAAACCTTGAAAGATTTTGTGAGGAAAAAGGCACGGCCTAAGGGAAGCATGGCTGAGGGTTGGTTAGTGCAATCATCCATTGTTTATATCTCTGAATATCTTACTGAAGTGGATCCCTCTCAACCACAACTATGGAAAGATGATGAAGACTTGAGGATGACCTCTATAGTACCTCAAGGAAAAGGAATGAGTAAAGTGCGAACAAAAGAAGAACTTCGTAAGTTAAATAGTTTTTGTGTGCTCAATAATGATGTAATGAGCAAATGGGTGACACTATATAATGAAGCAAGGGAAAGAAGAAAAAGCGAAAGACAAGAATTTCACACTACATATGGACGTAATGTCTCATTTCCAGATCATCTAAATGCGCTCCCACATCATATTGATATAGATTGGTTACATGAGGAAATGGAGAGAATGGAAAAAGAGGAGGAAATTAATATATCTCAAGAAGAGTGGGAATACGCACGAGGTTGCTTATCAAAGGTGAGACATACTATCAATTAATTTGTTTCTATAAGTTTTATTTTATATAAATAATTGACATGTTTGATCTTTTATCTTTTACTACTAGTGCACATTATTCAATGCACATTGGTGTGAGGGTAAACATCTTCCAACTCAACGTATAGATGAAAAGAGAAATACCCAAGATTGTGGTGTCCTTGCTCACTTCGAGGATGCCAATGGTACCATGGAAGGTTATTGTGGCTTGATCCAAGATATTCTGAAGCTTGACTTCAGACGATTCTTTATATATGTACTGGATGTGAAGTGGTTTAAAGAAGTGGTAACAAATGGTTAGCATTGCACAATTAGACGTCATCCAAGTGGTTTTGTAATCATTGACTCTACAAAATTTCACCAAAACAAGAATGACACATTAGTACTACCTCAACAATGCGAGCAGGTATATATGCAAAGGCTAATTTTTTTATATGTATACATGTGATACATATACACAATATAATAAGTACTTAAATTTTTTGCTTTTGCTTTTCAAATACAGGTTGTGTATCATCCAATGGTAAACAATAAGCGATGGTGGTATGTCATCCCTATATCTAATCGTTCAAAACCAATATATGGTAATATTACCGACATGGAGATAGCAGACGACAATGCAACAATTCATGATGATGTGCATGATGACACCATAATGGATGATATGCGTGATATAGTACAAGATGAACCTCGCGAGGATGTTCAAGGAAACGCAGAAGAAGAAAATAATGTGATTGTCGATGATATTGATGAAGTTATTGAGCACTATAGCAACACATCTGATAGTGGGATAGACTTATTTGTTTCGTTACCTCTTGGTAACATAGACCTAGAATTAGATAGTTTAGCAAGGGTTGATCTCATTGAAGATGAGATGGATCATTCACTGTAACATACTTAATTTGCTTATTGATTCAATGTGTATTCCTAATTCTATGGTTTTTATCATGCGCACGGGTGCATACTCAAGAATCAATAGTCAATTTTAAAGCTAAATTGAATTTTCCATAATAAAAAGGAAGTATCTTTTATCATCTTCAAGTACATAGAGAAATTACGAGATACATATTGCAATGCTTGCTACTAATTGTAAGGTTTCTGTCGCTTGTCGCTAATTACTTATATCAGGCTTGTCAACTGGAGGAACTGCCATTCATTAGAGAGCAATGAAAAAGTAATTATTAACTCTATTTTTTTAATTCAATGATTCAATATGTATTCTTAATTCTATGGTTTTTATCATGTGCACATGTGCATGCTCAAGAATCAATTTCAGATGGTTAAATAATTATTAACTTTGGTTTTTTAATTATGTGAATTGCTAATTTTAGGTGGTTAAATAATTGTGCGTCTGCTGGCGCGTCTATATTAGCATCTATTTGCGCAGATATATAGACGCAAAATTCGCGTCTATTTACACGCACGTTGACACGCACTTATAGATGTTGTGATAGATGCGCCCGACTTTGCACGTCTAACATGCGCGTCTACGCCTCGTTTCTGTTGTAGTGCGACTGAAAGCGCATCCCACCGCAAAGGAGCATTGAACAGACTCTGCAAAAAAAGAAATAACAACACATCAGTCCACCATACAATAATGCATTCTAATTAAACATGTTAACTACGAACAAGAAAGATGAGTAACTTACAGGGCCGCTGCGTCTATACAATCGGTCGATCAATGCAGTGAGACCGTGCCTCTCTGCATATCAAGTCTCAAGGCCAGTCGGATCGCGATTTGTAATGGAGTGCTGCAAAGATAACAAAATATTAACTATTAGAAACATGATTGTCAGTACAAAGGACATTGCAAAAAAAAAAAGCAAGAAAAACAAAAGAAAAACTTACAAAGTCCTCTAGATATGTCATGTGGTCGCCACTCCCAAGATGATGGACCACTCCAGCCTCTAGTCGTGCCCTGACCGCCTCGCACTGCTGACTCCAATATCCTAGAGAATCTATAGCCTCCTCCCTTAGTCGGCGCCAGTCGTCCGCATCTAGCCACTTGGGCTTTGCAGCCCCACTCTTGAGTGCCTTGTGTGCATCCAATCGTCTGTGTGATATATAGGCACGCATGTAGTCCATCATCCAGCCTGTAGAAAATCTATCTGCTGTGGCTGGAACCGGAAACTCCTCATGCAAGGATGCTACTATGTAGTCCTTGCTCCCCTCCGGTATGTTTTTCCAATGATCTAAGACGTTGCACTACAAGATATAGACCTTATAGCGACGTTTAAAGCGACGAAAATACAAACAACAAAATTTACCCCCGTCGTCGCAAAAAGCATCGTTATTGACGACGCCATAGAATCGTCGCTATATGCGTCGCATTTGTGACGTATATAGCAACGATTGCACAGTATTTGCGATGCTCATAGCGACACCAATAGTGACGGGTACAGTAAATTTGCGACGCAAATAGCGACGATAACAGAGAAAAAAAATTTGTGGCAGGGCAGCAAGCTGCCCTGCCGCATATAGCATTGTGTGCTGTATGAGAGCCATACAAAATAGTTTCTGCACTGCTGCATACAAAGCGTTTGCAAACAAAAAGAATGTATACTGAAATTATAAAACTGATACATGAAATAAATACATGATATCGCATAAAATGTGATTGGTACAATCGTGAAACGATATCACTAATACATAGAAAATGTCTACATAGATCGGGCGACTAAAAACTAAAGGTGTGTGAGCTCTAAGAATCCAAGGGCGAGCTACAAATCCTTGTCCCCCGAAAGCTCTTCCCGCTGCAAAGGAGCATCAAACGGATTCTGCAGAAAAAGAAACAACATATCAATCCACCATACAATAATGCATTCAAATATCTCATGGTAACTACGGACAAGAAAGATGAGTGACTTACAGGGCCGCCGCGTCTATACAATCGGTCGATCAATGCCCTGAGACCGTGCCTCTCTGCATATCGAGTCTCAAGGCCTTGCAGATCGCGATTTATAATGGAGTGCTGCAAAGAAAACAAAATGCTAATTGTTAGAAACATGATTGTCAGTACAAAGAGCATCTCAAAAAAACAAATAAGCAAAACAAAAGAGAAACTTACAAAGTCCTCCAAATATGTCCTGTGGCCACCACTCCCAAGATGATGTACCTATCGGGCCTCGATTCGTGCCCTCGCCGCCTCCCGCTACTGACTCCAACGTCTTGGCGAATTTGTAGCCTCCTCCCTCAGTCGGCGCCAGACATCTGCATCTAACCACTCGGGCTTTGGAGCCCCACTTTTGATTGCCTTACGTGCGTCAGATCGTCTATGTGGCATGTATGCACGCATGCAATCCATCATCCAGCTTGTAGAGAATCTATCCACTGCGGCTGGCACCGGGAACTCCTTGTGCAAGGATGCTACTATGTAGTCCTTGCTCCCCTCCGGTATGTTCCTCCAATGATCCAGGACGTTGTGCCGAAAAACTTGTTGGCACAACTCCCTCATGCGAGCCATCACCCTCCTCCCCTCATCATTCATGATGATGGCTCCTGACCTGCCATCCACTAGGTATCCATAACCCCTAGGAGTATGCCTAAGATGGGCCCTCTCCCATCTCCGTCCACGCTCCTGGGAATATCCAGGAGACCCCTGTACATCCGGTGTACCAACGGGGGTACCCTCTCCTGGAGTGCCACTCAAAGGGGTGCCATCTACCGACGGCTGCGCAAAAGACGGAGTAACTGGAGTGGACGTCCCCATAGTTGTGACAAATCTTGGAGGTGACGCAGCTCCAGTGAACGACGACATGGAGACACCGCGTCTGTGTCTCCACAGCAGCACCCCCCTGATCCTCCTGCAGTCGCAGTCCCTCCCTCTGGCCTAAGTCGCGAGCGTCAAGATCGTCTGCTCGAAGCTGAAGCATCTAATTGCGCTGAAGCTGATCTAGCAGAGCGCCCTGACGAAGAACGAGAGAGCTCCTGATCTGCCATCTCTCTGAATCTCACGAGCTGATCTGGAGACATGCGTGCCATCATGTCCTGAAACTCCTCATCGCTCATCCCTCGACTCATCCTGAAAATGTCGATACCTGCACATATAAAAAATGATGTTAGAATAATCAATTTAAACTGTACAAAGCACATTAATATAAATCATTTTTGAAAAATCCCTCTTAAAATGCATATCTTATCTACCTTTATGGATGATCTAAACAACGAATTGAGTAATACAATTCTCCAAGAATGAAGTATTCTATGGTCCCATGTTAATCTCCTGACACAACTCTGCATACACTGGAAGGTCGATAGACATGTCACCACAAAAGAACGATTCTGCCTCGTTCTCAAAAAATTCTACGACTTCTGTATTTCCATCATTGTTAGCCGATGCGGGCTCCAAGCTTGCGGTGGCCTCCACCCCTTGTAATTTCGATCCCTCTATTTGCATATTTTCTTCATCTATGCCTGGAACATCGCTTTGATCATATACTCTCGCACCTCGAGGAGTTGAAGGTATAACATACCACCATCGAGGTTGTCGGGGGTTTGGATAGAAGATTACCTGGTCACAAACACTTACAAAGCGACTTCAAACCATTGTGACATAAACCATGTCGTATTACAATTAGCAAGCAAATGACTATTTGTACATGTTCACAATGGGCCGGCAACACAAAGGTGTCGCGCAAATCCATCCATTTTTTTTTGGAATATATTTCAAGAAATCCAGATGGACCTCGTCGAACTGTTGCTCCAGCTCCTCCAAGTACCACTTTGAACCACTGCACATCGAATAGTATCATGGAGAAGCTACGGTAATCCACCGTAATAATACTTTGCAAGTTCCCAAAATACTCCATCTCATCCACAACCGTGTTCGGATCCGTTGCTCGTCGCCGGGTCTCTTGCTCAAACCTTGCCATGACACCACACTCCATTGTGGAGCGCATTTGGTCAATACGCTCCACCTGAAAATGCCATCCGCGCGACCACGCTGCACTATATATTTTGTACTGCACATTGAAACACTCAAATTAGATGTAGCAAGCAAATTTAGATACGACACATTCTAAACACCTCATTATCTTTGGACTACATCCCCTCGAGAACTCCCACTCCTCCATTGAGACCTCTGTCCCTTCGCTGGATGCTGCGGTCAAGGCTCCATACAACCATCGTGTTGACATAAACCGCGGCATCTCCTCCATGCCTTCAAGATATCGAATTGGTCGGTGACTCGTACTGCGTCGGAATTCAGCTCGCGCTTCCTCTCGATCTTGCCTTGAAATCTGGTACTTGGTGAGCCACGTCTCCATGGAGGCATGGTGCAATATACAAAAGCGATTCACCTTCTCTTCCATTGAGGCATCCATTCTTTTTTCTACCCCATTTCCAACCACCACATCTCCAGTCAGCCTATCATCGTCCTTCAGCATCCATAGCATTTCATTGTCTGGTTCCACCGTTGGTAGCCATTGTGAGATATGCACTAACGCCTCTGACACCAACCAACCTTTCGCTATGCTACCTTCCGGACGAGCTCGTTGTCGCACAAAGCCTTTCAGGGTTTTCATGAAGCGCTCCAAGAAGAACATCCATCACGTATGGACAGGTCCAGCAATCTCCACTTCGTCCACAAGATGCACAAGAAGTGAACTTGTATCGTGAGCATGCTAGTGGGCAGGTATTTCTCAAAGAGACAAACCGTCTCAACTTCTCCCCGCCTTGCGGATTTAATAGAGGACGTCTTAATCTCTTTCTGTGAGATCCATTGCACCAAAGTCGACAACTTGTAAATGGCCCCGCGAATTTCTGGAGTTAGGCATCCCGCGATCGCGATCGGTAGGACAAACTGCCACAAATGAGAAAGCATTAAGAATAATGGTCACTTTTCAAATTTCAAAATGTCCACGCTAATTAAAATTCATTCTGTTCACAAACTTGACATATCTTATGCCAATCATGGGATTTTAGCCCAGACATTTGGTCATCTTTAGAAAATGCAGACCTGAGAGAACATGTCGTGCATCATCACGAGACTCAGGCATGGTGTTTGCAGGTGGCAATATATGATATTTCAATAACCTGAAAAAAATCATAAAACACCTTGAAAAAACACAAATGTTTGCAATAATACTGTTTTTAAAAAAAACAATGAAGTCTGTGTGCAAGGTACCTGAATAACTCAGTCACACTCGTATCGCTCCAACCGTATTTTGCTTGCACACTTAAGAGTGCAAGCAATGTCTTCAACCGAGATACTCGGCACCCATCATATAATGGTATGGATGCTTCCTCTCTAAGTGGGTCAGATGTCTCAACATCCATGGGAATCAATGCATCGATCATTGCCTCCATCTCAGGCTCCAAGATTGTAGGCAAGTCGGGAAGGTTGTCTCTCTCCTCTGGCATTGACGGTATAGATGGGCCTTGCGAGTGGTCGATTGGCTCCTGCAATCCATCCATCGCACGTCCACGAACTCTTCTAATTGGCCGCAAAGGAGGCACTCCCCCTTGGGTCGAGACATCACCCCCCTGGATACAAAATTTGCCAAGAAGACCCAATCTTATTGTGTATGGTTTTCAATTAGCTTGAGAGTACAATGCATGAAAAATGCTAACTTCAAATTACCGTTTGCTGAAAATCTGCAATCGCCCGATCAATGATCTCAGATTGAAACTCGCCAAATCGTCGTACGTGTTCTATAGACAATCGGCGTTTTCGTCTAATTGCCAACTTGCATTGAGAGCAAGGACATGGGACACGCTGATTAAGATACGTCTCGCGGTCTTGAATAATAAGACCTTCGTTTGCCATCTTATCTACATTACAGCAAACGAGGCTTAAATGGATAGCTTTATGGAGATGTACGTCAAGTTGCAAGTTGACCATAAACCTTGCATTGTATATAGTAGTCAAGACATTTTCCGATGTTATATCTCAGTCTTGTATCATGCTCAACGATTTGTTTGTCCCAGTAGATAATTATTTGTTATATCTCAGCTTTGAGTATAAGTAATCCATTTTAAAATTAATGCGTGCCATCTATGAAATTTTATAACTATAGTAATAAAATTTATTTCAATCAATTCTACTCATAGTCATAAGACCTGAGAGAAATTATCCTATACTCAATTTAAGGGTTTCTTCTTCTATAACAATAATTTTGGGTTCATTTTGATGAAGTACGTGGCCCATGGCAAAGCACATTTCATACCATTATCAATAAGTCTATTATCTTAAATTTCCTTCCCCTCTCTCTCTCTCTCTCTTTCTCTCCCTCTCCCTCTCTTTCTCTCTTTCTCTCACCCTCTCCCTCTCCCTCTCGTTCTCTTTCTCTCCCTCTCTTATTTCCTTCCCCTCCCTCTCCCTCTCCCTCTCCCTCTCCCTCTCTTTCTCTTTTTCTCCCTCTCCCTCTCTATCTCTCTTTCTCTCTCATTCCTAAACAAGCAAAAAATAAAGTGATTTAAACATCCTCCAAGCAAAAGGGAGAGGGAGAGATACAATGCACTCTCCCTCTCTTTCTCTTTCTATCCCTCTCTCATTTCCTTCCCCTTCCTCTCCCTCTCGCTCTCTTTCTCTCTCATTTCCTCTCCTAAAGAAGCAAAAAATAAAGTGATTCAAACATTAAACAAGCAAAAGGGAGAGGGAGAGAGACAATGCACTCTCCCTCCTTCTCCCTCTCTTTCTCTTTCTCTCCCTCTCTTATTTCCTCCCCCTCCCTCTCCCTCTCCCTGTATTTCTCTTTCTCTTTCTCTTTCTCTTTCTTTCCCTCTCCCTCTCCCTCTCCCTCTCTTTCTCTCTTACTCTCTCGTTTCCTCTCCTAAACAAGCAAAAAAGAAAGTAATTTAAACATTAAACAAGCAAAAGGGAGAGAGAGAGAGAGGGAATGCACTCTCCCTCTCTTTCTCTCCCTCTCCCTCTCCCTCTCCCTCTCTTTCTCCCTCTCTTTCTCTCCCTCTCTCTCCCTCTCCCTCTCCTTCTCTTTCATTTCCTCTCCTAAACAAGAAAAAGAGAACGATTTAAACCTTCAACAAGCAAAAGAAAGAGAGAGGGAGACTCACCAATGAGATATGGCGAGCGTAGGCGGCTTCTCTTTGCAACGAGGGCTCCTTCTCTTCTTCGCGAATAACGGCGGTGGCGGCGGCGGTGGCGGCAGCAAGTCTCTTCCTCTTCTTCTCTCACAAAGCCTTCGCTCTCTCCCTCGCTCTCGCTCTCAAAAGGCGAAGAAAAGAAAATGAAAACGATGCTCTGGTTTCGGCCGCGCTTTTTTTCCCTGCGGCGTCGCTAAATGCGACGCAAATAGCGACGCCAGTTGCGATGCCAATAGCGACGCCGATATCCGCCGTCGCTAATCAGCGTCGCTAATTGCCCAATTCCTTGTAGTGTTGTGCCGAAAAACTTGTCACAACTCTCTCATGCGACCCATCACCGTCCTCCCCTCATCATTTATGATGATGGCTCCTGACCTATCATTGACAAGATAGGCATATCCCTCTGGGGTATGCCTAAGATGGGTCCTCTCCCACTTGCATCCATGCTCCTAGGCATATCTAGGAGACCCCTGTACATCTGGTGTACCGACCGGGGTAGTATCTATCAGAGTAGCACCCATAGGGGTACCACCTCCTACAAATGACTGAGCAAAAGTCAGAGTAACTGGAGTAGACGTTACCACAGGTGTGACAAATCCTAGAGGTGATGTAAATCTAGCAGAATGACAAGACAGAGACACCGCATCCATGTCTCCACATCATCCACCTGAGCCACGCTCCCTAGAACTGCCATGAGAGTGAGGAGTCGCACCTGTATCCCATGTTGATCATGGGCTCACTGCCTCTGTATCTCTACAATATCTCCCTGACCCTGAAGCACTCCCTCCCTCTGACCCAAGTCTGGAGCATCGACCTCGTCTGCTCAAGGCCGAAGCATCTGATCGCACCGAAGTAGATCTAATAGAGCGACCTGATGATGTCCGAGACAGCTCCTAGTCTGCCATGTCTCTGAATCTTCCCATCTGATCTAGAGACATGCACGTGAAGATATCCTACAACCCCTCATTGCCCATCTCTCGACTCATCCTGAAAAGATCACCTGCACAGACAAAAAATGATGTTACCATAATCAATTTAAATCATACAAAGCATGATAATATAAATCCTAAAAAAATGATCGCACTTAAAATGCATATCTTATGCACCCTTATAAGCGATTAGTCAACGAATTGAGTAAGTGGATGCTCCAAGTATGAAGTATCCTATGGTCCCATGTAAATCTCCTAACACAACTCCTCATACACTGAAAGATCGATAGACATGTCACAACAAAAGGATAAGTCGTTCACCTCATTCTCAATTCTTGGACTCTTGTATTTCTATCATTGTTAGCCGATGCTAGCTCCTCTACATGCTCCAAGCTTTCGGTGGCCTCCACCCCTTGCAATATTGACCCCTCTATTTGCATATTGTCCTCATCTATGCTCGAAACATCGCTTTGGTCATATACTCTCGCACTTCGAGGAACTGAAGGTATAACATACCACCATCGAGGTTGTCAGGGGTTTGGATAGAAGATTACCTATTCACAAACACGTACAAGAGAGATTAAACTATTATAACATATACCATGTCGTAATACAATTAACAAACAAATGAGTTCATGCGCATGTTCACAATGGGCCGGCAACACAAAGGTGTCGCGCAGATCCGTCCATTTTTTTTCGGAATCTATTTCGAGAAATCCAGATGGACCTCGTCAAACTGTTGCTCCAGCTCCTTCAAGTACCACTTTGAACCATTGCACATCGAATAGTATAATGGAGAAGCTACGGTAATCCACCGTAACAATACTTTGCAAGTTCCCAAAATACTCCATCTCATCTATAACCGTGTTTGGATCTATTGCTCGTCGTCGGCTCTCCTGCTTGAACCTTGCCATGATACCACAGTCCATTGTGGAGTGCATTTTGTCAATACGCTCCACGCAAAAATGCCATCCGTGCAACTACGGCTGCACTATATATTTTGTATTGTACATTGAAACACTCAAATTAGTTGTCGCATATAAAATATAGATACGACAAATCCTAAATACATCATCACCTTTGGACTACATCCCCCCGAGAATTCCTACTCCTCCATTGAGACCTCCGCCCCTTTGCAAGACGCTGCGGTCAAAGCTCCATGCAACCATCGTGTTGATATGAACCGCAGCATCTCCTCCATGCCCTCGGAATATCGAATCGGTCGATGGCGTGTACTATGTCGAAATTCATATCGCGCTTCCTCTTGATCTTACCTAGCTTGCTGGTACCTGGCGAGCCACATATCCATAGAGGCATGGTGTAACATACAAAAGCGATTCACCTTCTCCTCCATTGCAGAATCCATTCTTTTTTCTACTTCATTTCCAACCACCACATCTCCCGTCAGTCTACCATCATCCTTCAACGATAGCATATTGTTATCTGGATCCACCATTGGTAGCCATTGTGAAATATGCACTAGCGCCTTAGACACCAACCAACCTTCAGCCATGCTACCTTCTGGCCGAGCTCGTTGTCGCACAAACCCTTTCAGGGTTTTCATGAAGTGCTCCAAGAAGAACATCGAGCGTGTATGGACAGGTCCACCAATCTCCACTTCATCTACAAGATGCACAAGAAGGTGGATTTGTATCGTGAGCATGCTGGTAGGTAGGTATTTCTCAAAGAGACAGACCATCTCCACTACTCTCCGACTCGCAGATTCAATAGAGGACATCTTAATCTCCTTCTGTGAGATACATTGCACCAAAGTCGACGACCTATAAATGGCCCTGTGTATTTATAGAGTAAGGCATCCTACAATCGCGATCGATAGTACAAACTACCACAAATGAGATCCATTCGTAGTACAAACATGATATATCTTATGCTAATCATGGGATTTTAGCCCTGATAATTGGTCATCTTTAGAAAATACAGACGTGAGAGAATGCATCATACCCGTCGGAGTGCGGATAGACTTGACTACTTGCTTCACAATGCACTCTTCTTTAGTGGAAAAAACCCAAGGAGCACGAGGTAGGTATTGGCGACCATCAGCACTCGACCGCATCCAAAGCGTCTCCATCTTGCCTACCTCCTTCAAATCCATTCGTGCCCCTATAGTGTCTCTCTTTCTGGTGATGTGGTCCCATAGCAAGCTGCCCACGTTCTTGAAAATATGCATGGGATCTAACAAGTGGTTGATCTGTAAGTGGGTCCAATATGGCAACTCGTAGAAAACTAAGAACCGTCGCATTCCATTTGGATGTGACTCCTCGTGGACCATTTTCAACTCGTACTAGCTTGCAGCATTCATACGTGTTAGAGCTTATCCAAGAAAACCTTCCCTAAGTTCATGACCCTTTGGCAAGAAAGTGGCATGTCCTTGATATACTATCTCCTTCATGGTTCGTGACTTTCGGGAGTCTAACTGTGGCCTGCACAATTGATATGCATGATAACCTGAGGTAACCAGACGTGTTCCAACATCTCTATCTAGTGAATACAAACTTGAACAATATAAAATATAGATATTACCAACGAGAATGGAAGCCTATTTACTTGAGCACTCTCTGAATCCCAAAAATTCATGCATCGTCCACATGAGAATGGCTAGAATATTGGCGCACCGTCAACCATTGCGCTTGCTCATATCTTGCATGGTGACCCCCTCCTCGCACAAAATCTTAAGCTCATCGAATAATGGAGGAAGGTACACGTCCATATTTTTGACTTTATAGTGGCCGGGGATGAGTAAGCTAAGGATGAGATGTCCTTTCTTCGTAGAGAGCCATGGAGGGATATTGTAGTTAACAAGTATTATAGGCCACACACTATAAGAAGTTGAGAATGGGTTCAAGCCATCCATTGCAAGACCGAGCCGAAGATTCCTTGGCTCTTAGGCAAAGCTTGGGAAGATAGAGTCAATGTGGCTTCATGCGCGTGAATCCGCTGATATTCGTTGAACTCCATATGTGGACCTATTTTGCGCATGTCACGTTGTCAAGCTCACCATGCCGAACGTACGAAACATGTGGTTTATGCAGGGGATAAGGGAAATGTGTCTGAGAACTTTTTGAGGGATGGTTTTCCCTTGCAATTCCTATCGATACCTATGAGCATCACACTTTGGACATGTCTCCATAGTTTCGTATTCTCTTTAAAATAGTATGCAATCATTGATACATGCATGGATGTTGTCGTAGTCTATGCCAAGCTTTCGTTAAACATGTCATGCATCATCATGAGACTCAGGCATGGTATTTGTAGTGGTAATATATGATATTTCAATAAACTTTAAAAAAATCATAAAACACCTTGAAAAACCATAAATATTTTTAATAATAGTGCCGAAAAGAAATCAACGAAGCATACGTACAAGGTACGTGAACAACTCGCTCATACTCGCATCGCTCCACCCGTATTTTTCTTGCACACTTCGGAGTGCAAGCAATGTCTTCAGGCGAGATACTCGGCACCCATCATATAATGGTATGGATGCTTCCTCTCTAAGAGGATCAGAAGTCTCGACATCCATGGGAATCAATGCATCGATCATTGCCTCCATCTCAGGCTCCAAGATTGTAGGTAGGTCTGGAAGGTTGCTTGTCTCCTCTGGTATTGACAATATAGATTGGGTAGTGCCTTCCAAGTGGTGGATTGGCTCATGCACTCCATCCATCGCACGCCCATGAACTCTTCTAATTGGCCGCAAAGGGTCACTACAAGAGAAAGGCCCTATAGACGCGCACTGTACACGCGAAAAAGCGTGCGCGTTTATAAGCGCACGTATCAGCACGTCTATTCATGATAGTATAAAGAACACGTCTATGTATCTGCGTTTATAAATGCGCATATAGATGCGAAAATAAATGCACATATTTTTCATTTCTCATAAAGTCCCTGAATATGACCAAACCTCTTAATAGCTAGTATTTGTTTGAATAGGGCATGATTGGATAGGGCATGATTGGATGTATATACGACATAATTACACCTAGATCATAAGCTAGAACATGATATACATGTATAGGATCATACGAACATGATATACATGTATATACTGTTAGATATGATCAATGCCCCACCGTCATTAGGTGCTACCAATGATCCATGGTGCTCAAAGTTGTAAGGCCCCCATTATGAGGAGAAGCCAAGTGTGAGCCCGGACATTGGTGGAGTCCTGACTTGTATATCACATGAGATCTATGTGACCGATTGGCAAAAAGGTGACCATTGTGGGTCTAATATTTGGGTTAGACGGAGTGGTTAAGCTGGTAGCAACTCGAGGCGCATTGCATCGAGTTGTAGTGTAAAGGAGTTAAAAGGGGCCCCTATTGTGGGGTCCGGGGGCCGCGGAAGCGGCCCCTGGCTGGGGGGTCCCAGGGGGGGCCAGCGGCCCCCCTAGTGGGGATCCAAGGGCAACGCCCCCGGCCCGATGGTAAAGGGAATATTCCCTAGAATATTCCCTAGCCAACTAGTGGAGGCTCATATGGGCCGACCTAACGACCTTCGCGGGCTATAAAAGCTAAACCCCTTCGCAGCCATCACTCACTCATCTTTCACCCAGTCAAAGTTGTTGTTCTAGCTAGCCTTAAGCTTTTCACCTATCTTCTGTCTAGATCGCCATCTAAGCTTCACACAGTGGAAGCGCACGGGTGGACAGAGCCATCTTTGTATCAGTTGTTTGGAGTTAAAGAATTTACTGATTCTCCTCTTATCTGTTGTGTACTCTCTATCTCTTTCTCAGATTCTGTTCGCTGCACCGTGTAATATTTTACATATACGACATGATATACATGTATAGGACATATACATGTATAGGACATGATATATATTACCAACTTTACTTCTTTCTGAGTATTACAAATATACATACAATCATGCCCTATACAAATGTGATTGGATAGGGCATGATGATTGGATGTATATACGACATAATTATCAGAGAAGTGATTAATATATGCACATGTTGCATCTATTGTGCACTTAACCTAGCCATGGCTAAAACTTATAGATCAAAGATTGACTTGTGCATTTGCAATATATATATATATACATATATATATATATATATATATATATATATATATATAGAGAGAGAGAGAGAGAGAGAGAGAACTGATCAATACACTCACATGTCTCATTTGTTGTGCACTTAACCTAGCCATGCATGCCAATTCATAGCATGAGTAGATTGATGTAAATCAGTTGGCTTGTGCATGTGCAAGCTATTCCAATCATGTCATGGTGCACTTATAGCTCACATATAATTTTAGATAAGGTGGACCACATGTAGCCAATGTGCACATGTCCTCTTTTCATCATCTTTAGCCCGTGTGTCCACTTGTTGGTGACTAAAATAGATCACTGTAAGGATACTTTGCAATACCAACAAGCCAACTACAAATCTCTTATCTATGAAATGTATAAGTAAATTAACTTGGTTAATTTGATGAGGTCAAGTTTTCCTTCCATGGACAGTGTGGTTGGCTATATTCTACTTCAAGGTTACACTACAAGAGAAAGGCCCTATAGAAGCGCACTGTACACGCGAAAAAGCGGGCGCGTTTATAAGCATGTGTATCAGCGTGTCTATTCACGCTAGTATAAAAAACGTGTCTATATATCCGCGTTGATAAACACGCTTATAGATGCAAAAATACACGCACATATTTTTCATTTCTCATAAAGTCCCTGAATATGACCAAACCTCTTAACAACTAGTATTTTTTTGAATAGGGCATGATTGGATGTATATACGATATAATTACACCTGGATCATACTCTAGGACATGATATACATGTATAGGATCATACAGACATGATATACATGTATATATGACATGATATACATGTATAGGGCATATACATGCATAAGACATGATATACATTACCAACTTTACTTCTTTCTGAGTATTACAAATATACATCCAATCATTCAAAGCTAATTACATATATGTGATTTCATGCATCTATATACATCCAATCATACCCTATACAAATGTGATTGGATAGGGCATGATGATTGGATGTATATATAAATCAAAGGTTGACTTGTGCATTTGCAATATATATATATATATATATATATATATGTATATATATATATATATATAGAGAGAGACAGAGACAGAGAACGAGAGAGAACTTATCAATACACTCACATGTCTCATTTAATGTTGTGCACTTAACCTAGCCATGCATGCCAATTCATAGCATGAGTAGATTGATGTAAATCAGTTGGCTTGTGCATATGCAAGCTATTCCAATCATGTCAAGGTGCACTTATAGCTCACATATAATTTTAGATAAGGTGGACCACATGCAACCAATGTGCACATGTCCTCTTTTCATCATCTTTAGCCAGTGTGTCCACTTGTTGGTGAGTAATACCAACAAGCCAACTACAAATCTCTTATCTATGAAATGTATAAGTAAATTAACTTGGTTAATTTGATGAGGCCAAGTTTTCCTTCCATGGACAGTGTGGTTGGCTATATTCTACTTCAAGGTTATAGGAACTTGCAGAAGTCAATGGAGCATCCTAAAAATGACGATACTTTAATTACTATATCAAGTCACTTCATGTACATATCTTTGATTGATTGATGGATAATATGCCTTTCTCTATCTCTTTCGTGTACACCTCCATTGCATTATCTCTCTCGAGCTAAAAACCATTCGTTCTTTATCCACCTATTGATACTTGCATGCAATTGTAAGTGGGATGGTCTAGTAAGTCATTACATATGTGCCAATTGACTTGCCAATGTGTTATCTCTTATCCTCAAGCTTTGCTATATATGTCACCACATAGGTCAATTGATTCCTTAAATTGTTCATGCGCGTCTGTAAGTGCGTGTAACAGGAATTATTTGCGCATATACATGCGCTGACAGATGCGCCACGCAAGTATAGAAAAATTTAAAAAAACTTGTGGCTTTCTTTTCAAACCTGTGCTTTCCTGCGTTTTTTGCGCATTTTCTGCAGTTCGAGCTCGACATCACTACTCGTGTCTATCTATCACTTCATGAAGACAATGAGGCAAGGAAATAAGAGTAAAAAGAGGACAGGAGGAAAAAAGAGCCAAAGAGTAAAGAACAAGAGCCAAACAACAAGGAAGAGAATAAGATTCAAGCAACGTACCAAGGGAAGGGAGAAGGAGGACAAGGAGCTTGCAACCTAGCCGCCACCCATTGGAACAAGCAAAGAAGGTGAGTTCTTCTTCTCTCTCTCAATCTTGTTTGCTTTCTTTGTTTGTTTGTCTCTCTCTTCTCTCTCTGCACATGCTGGATCTTGTCATCTATGTAGGTTTTTTAGCTTTTCTTTTAAAGCAATTTTGAGAAAAAATGGTGCAACTGTGCGAGTCTATCACGGCATCCAGATGACAGTGTAGACACAGCTATAGACGCGAAAATAGATGCGCTGACAGACGCCCACAGAGACACGCTGACAGACGCACACAGAGAGCAAGTATAGACGCTGCATGTAATATGTTTTATCTCCATAGGGTAATATGATTTTTCTTGTGTAGATGTGGAATCCTAGATCCTCCAGCACCCCATTCAACAAGGAGCAATTCATGGGGGAGATGACCAATTATCTTGGTCACCCTCCCACTGCAGAGGAGGTTTTCAGTGTGATGTCTGGGACACCTATCACATCTTTGCCTACACAGGGATCAACTAAGATACATGGATCGACCGAAGCACGTGCATCTGCAGAAACATGCGTATCGAGTGAGGTAGAGGGTAGTGCACATCAAGGGAGGAGGGAGAGTGGTGCGGGAGGATGAGGAGGTCAAGGGCTTTGTGGGGGTTGCCTAGATAGTGACTCTCGATCACCTCACCGGAAAATGAGAGAGGTGAGCCTCCACAAATGTACTACTCTATCACTGATGTTGGTGGTATCTTGCATGAATTTGAGGATAGGGAAGTGATAGCCTACTTGAGGAGTGTCGTGCATGCCACATACAAAGATTGCATGATTCCCTTCAAGCACCAAAAAAATGCTTTGTGGCAAGAGGTGTTGCAGGCAGTACATAAAATGTACCCTAATCCCGAGAATTCACGATTCTCAGATGATTGGGGATGGTCAAAGGTGAGAGACGCGCTTCATAACAAGAGGTCTCACCTTATGACGCGCGCCAAGGAGTCATTGCGGAGACAAGAGCAGGGGCATCCTGGATATGGCCAACCACCCAATTGCCACCGCAAGGAGTGGAAAGAAGCCAAGAAGAGAGCAGCGGAGAAAATGACAAGTCGCCAGCATGTAGAGGCGTGATGTATCCAGATGGTAACCATTATCGCATTATGGATCGGGTGGTAGGGAGTCGTGGGAGACTGAGTTTGTAAGTATTATTTGATTTTTTTAATTAAATTTTGTAATTTGTTTCACTTCATTATGTAGTGTGTTTTAATACGTTGTATGTTCAAATTGTTTTGTAGTATCATATCATTGGTAGGATGCCTACTCCTAGAGAGGTAGGCTACCATCGAGGTCATAACCGGGCGTCCACTTGGTAGAATTTCTACGAGAAGGGACTCACCACGGAGGAGCAATGTAGTTGCACCATGAGGATTCCACCACCAGAAGAGGTATGTTTTATTTTTTACATGAAAAGTATAGATAACTCTAATTTATTGTTTGTAATGGTATTTATATACCTTAATCATTTGTATAGGTGAACCCTGATGCAGTTGAGGATAGCGAAGGGGGGACTAGCAGTAGCGGTGGCAGCAATGGCAGCAGCACAGGTAGCGGTGGTAGTAGCGATGATGATGCCTCTTCTGAGGAGATATAGAGGAGCCCCATGCATGCATGCCTTCCCTTGGCTTGTAATTTTCATTTTTGATATGTATTACTTTGAGCTAGTGCTTAGACCATGACGTCACAAGCACTAGAACTCATAATGTAAAAACGTTTCATCTATATATATGAAATTTCTGTGCTACATACATTGTTTTGTTTTCAGTATCCAATCTTTGAAATAATCTTTCTCTATTTTCCCTAAGCATACAATTTGATGTTGATGGGGGGAAAAAAACCAGAGAGCATGTGGCTTGCAAAGCCACATGCTCTCTGGTTTTTTTAAAATACCTCTGTTTTGCGCGTCTATCAGCGCGTCTAAATTGCAGGATAAATGCGTGTCCATTCTCGTCAAAAACTTTCAGAGTAAATGCGGTTTTAGATGCGTAGATACACGCCTGTATAGACGCACAATATAAATATGTCCACTTTTTTATAAATATGATTATATATTTACGTAGCGCGTTTATAGGTGCGTCTAAGTGTGCGTGTAACTCTGATCATAAGCGCGCTTTTAGACGCAATTTTGTAGACGCGTTAATAAACGCGCCCAATATTTTTTTTTTCAATTCAAATATTGTGTCTACAAGCGCGTCTATGGAGCTTTTTTATTGTAGTGTTATAGGAACTTATAGAAGTCAATGGAGCATCCTAAAAATGACGTTACTCTAATTACTATATCAAGTCACTTCATGTACATATCTGTGATTGATTGATGGATAATATGCCTTTCTCTATCTCTTTCGTATACACCTTCATTACATTATCTCTCTCTAGCTAAAAACCATTCGTGATTTATCCACCTATTGATACTTGCATGCAATTGTAAGTGGGATGGTCTAGTAAGTCACCACATATGTGCCAATTGACTTGCCAATATGTTATCTCTTATCCTCAAGCTTTGTTATATATGTCACCACATAGGTCAATTGATTTGCTAGTGTATCATCTCTTATCTCAAGATTTTCTATATATTTCACCAGTATTCTCAATCAAAAACATCATATCAAGCATATCTTGCATTAATCAAGCAGATTGGCCAACCCAACATAAATGAAATTGTATGAATAGCAATGTAGATCAAGATCTTAGCTTAAATCAATGACACCTTTTTGCACAATATAAACTGTTAGAGTTTAACTACAATATATATTGCCTGCAAATAAGAAAGAGGCTTGATTTGTTGGACCCCTATGCACATACAATCTATATATGTCATATTCCCTAAATGCATGCATTGATACTTACAACATGCATTGATTCTTCTTCTCTCTCTCAATCTTGTTTGCTTTCTCTATCTGTTTGTCTCTCTCTTCTCTCTCTTTACATACTATAATCTATCATCTATGGAGGTTTTTTTGTACATTTTTTAACCAAGTTTGAAAAAAAATGGTCCGACTGTGCGCGTCTATCAGCGCATCCAGATGACAGTGTAGACGTAGGTATAGACATGGAAATAGACGCGCTAACTGATGCACACAGAGACCAAGATATAGACGTAGTGTAACGTGTCCACTAGAATCATCCAGGACACGTCTTAGCAGTCCATCGAAAAGGATGTCTAGAAAGCTCCACCCGGCATTCCCATGGAATGTTACGGGATTTGCAATCTAGCTCTTCCCGCGTCTGCCATGTAGCGGAAGTATCCTGGCCATTCCCACTTAGGATCGACCTAAATCAAGGTTATCCTGATTGGTCACTATCTAGCAGCAACTAGCGTCAGACCCAAGCGAACTACTTTACGCAGAAACGCCAGGTCCGAAGCGGATTCACGCTGCACTTGGTTCAAGGAGAATGGGAAACGAGAGGAATGCAAGGCTCAACCTCTCTGCCATAAGGCATAGTCCCATTCTGTTCCCCTAAAACAACGTAAATCGGGTAAGACGTAACTCTAGGTCATCGCTCTCGTTATTCGTTTTGATGATGATCATCATCCCGCTGTACTTCGAGATTTTTGAGAAAAGTTCCCGGCTAACCGGGACCACCCAACCATAGGACGGACCCATGGCCCATCCTCCGCACTTTCCTCGGTTTGTTTTAGTTATGTAATTATCTAACACATTAATTTTGACATGTAACAATCAGCTTCTTTAATTAATCCGTTAAGCACTGGTTCCTTCATGTAATCTTATCATGTGACATAGAGAAACAATATCAAACAAATTCTTTATTATCATTTCATCATTTTATCTTTGAAATACAATGAGTTCCGCCCATAGGCTTGTCCATAATCCGCCTGAAGGCTATCCAGTAATCCGCCAGGGATCACTATTCCAAGCTTCCGCCCGTAGACTGGTATGGGGGCCTCGAGATCCAATTCCGAGTCACGTTAGACTCTTGTGCAGGACCCGGAAGGTGAGGGATTTACGGCCAGAGGCCCCCCTGGCACCCAAGCGTCCTCCTGCTCCAAGTAGAACTCAACGGAAAGACCTCTCGCGGTGGGTTCGGTCCACGTTCCCGGCGCAGTCAACAACCCCCTTGGCTAGGGTCAGACAGGCAGTCAGGGGTAACTGAAGCTGCCTCTCCCTTCAGGCCTTCAACCTGAAGCATTAGATATCTTTTCATCCTTTAGTTCTTTGAGCAAACAATGCAAACAGTGCTTTCTAAACTGTTACAGGCACAATCAATTCCAGTGGTCGTTTATTTGGCCAACTGTTAAGGAGTGAATCCTTCTCTCCGAATGCATCCAGCATTCGATTCGGGATCAATTGTGACTTGGCAAGATCCCCAAGGGTTTGTTTGTTCACCCTTTTGTCCTTGGGTTAGGGCCATACCCTATTAACCCAACTTAACCAGTACCTTAGGTTTTATTAACAGTAAATCCTAGCGACCATGTCGCTCCAATTTATTGATTGATCATTTGCTTCCAAGCAAATACCTAACTTCCCTTTACTTGGCAATTTTCTCCAAGAAAGGTGATATAACAGGATGACTACTCATCCTCTTGCAAGTTAAACTTGCGCAAGAACTTGCCGTCCTTATTCCAAGAATTGGCAAAACTCTCTTGTGAACAAACCACAAGTCTATGCAACGTTGCAACTTATTGCACAAGTGTCGCATCTATTCCATGGGATCATTTCACCCATTGAACGGCGTTTTCTGGTCACGGAATTATTTCCAGACGAGAAGCACAGTTTAGGGTGTCTTCTTACCCAACCCATTCCTAATTACACTAGACCGACATCCTAGGGATTCCAACTCAATCCGAGTTTCATCATTTGAACGAGTGATCCTTAGGGTAGAAACCTTAGATCATTTTATGCATGAGCGTCCAATTATCCCTACATTCCGTGAATGTGGGTAGGACCTTTGGTTCCAAGGTTCGTCTTGGTAACAAGTGCGTGAAACTAGGTCAAGTCCTTAACGTGCTAAACCCTAGTTAGCACTTGGGTTATTTATCGTATCGGTTGAGCCATCCTATGCGAATCCCTTGCGGGTTAGGTGATTTAGATAATTCGATCTACTTGTTTTGCAACAAGGACGAACCATCCCTAGAGATGTTAACTTGATCTTAAAGGAGAAAGCTAGTTCTAACATCTCACAATTCACCTAAACGCGTGATTCATTGCTTCTACGTACCCCTAAATTCGCAATAACCCTAACTTTTCTTGTTAAGATCAAAACGCATGTTAAATTGCGGCATAAATTCCATTCATCCTACTAGGACTTGCATTCAAGAATCATGCTCACAATTCTTTTTCTAAGCTTTTAAGATTTCATGCTTCAATAAACCATGCAGCCTTTCACCTAAATACAACTCTTGATGAATGAAATTTTTCATATGACAAATGTGCAACATGCACTCCTTTCCTGACTACAACGTAGTGAAATTCATGCCAAAAAAACTAGAGTTGACCTATTCCAATTTACAATCACATGCCACACGCAAATTCCTAGAATCATTTCCGCGCTCTTCTATTTCCTACAGGGTTAAGGACTTTCCCTAATGAGTCATCCAATGAAGATTTATCTAAAAATGCGATGTGCAATTAATCTTTCCATGCCTAGTCAAAGGTGCACTTTAATAGTCTCAAGCTTATAATGATAGGCAATAGGTGTTCTAGGCCGTCACTTTGACATGCACGACAAGGCAACATACTATTAAGGACGTTAAATGGATAGACAATTTCTTAATATGGAAAATACCAATGACCAAATTTCATGACATGATCTAATTCTAATCATTGTTTCGAATAGTCGATTTATTTCCAGTTGCATTTAACTTGACTAGGTGATTTTAAGCATGCATAGGTGCTTCCTAATCCATGAAGTTATCGCGATTAATGCAATGCTTTTGCGTGGAATCAAAATTAGTAAAAACTTGGACTTGTGGCTCGGTGAAATGTCCACATGAATGTTAGGGGATGATCCTCCTACGGTTGCACCTTGTGCCTCTTTAGGGGCCATCATGAATTCGACCTTCTTGTCTTGGCCGCAGTCTTATGATCTTGGCCTATCTCCCTTGTACGCGCGAATCCCTTTGAGGTATGGCTCCTTGACCAAAGTACCGACTTGCAAAATTGTGCTTTGGAAGGCTTAGGGTTCGGAGCTTGGGCCTTCTATTTTCTTTAAAAATCCCAGGAGTTTAAGGAAATCTTCTCTAATGGCCTTATGAGGGAAATCGAGTGGTAAGGGCCCTGTAGCTCCCTCTCCTTCAAAGCCTCGGAAAGGTGTATTAAGGAGCTAATGGGAAGACCTTATAGGCTTCCACTTCGAAGCTTAAGAGGGAAAAGAAATTTGGGCTTTCGGAGGGTTCAAAAGGGAAGGGCCTTTAAACCAGCTAGAAAAATGAGCTTGTGGGTGTTGCAATGAGAAGGGGTTTTTTTTTTTTTAAAAACCGGAGTAATATGGACTTGTGTGGGCAATCCACATGGAAAGGGCCTTAAATCCGGGGTACAACGGCTTTATTGGGACTCCATGGGAAGGGGGTTTAAAAGAAAAATGGGGGGTATAAAGGCTTGTGGAAGTTGCAATGGAAAAGGGGGCTTAGAGAGTCCCCTTAGAAGCTTCCAAGAAGCTTCTAAGAAGCTTTTGGGGGCGTGTGATGTAGGACCACGTGGAAGAAGGGGAACGTGGACAAGGAGGATTTTGGAGGCCTTAATGGCGGGTAGGAGGCAGAATGGTGGCAACACTTTGGATTGGCAGCAGGCGGTGCCTAATCGAGCCCAGGTGGCGGCTATCAGTGGTGTCTCCCTCTCCTCCATTGATGGAGCATTGCGACCAGCCTCTCCCTCCTTCCATCCTTTGCACCACGTTTCGTCACTCTTCCCTCCTTCTTCCACTGATGCAGTATGGCGACTGGCAGCTCTTATGTAGCAACTCCTCCCTCCTCACGGCGCATCACAGCACATTGGCAGCGATTTCTCTTGCTCCACGGCCAACCTCAGTAGTCTGACCGTTCTCCTCTCTCCTCTTCAACACTCCCCTTCTCAGCTGGTGTCGATGTGGGCCTCCCCCAACTCACGTCAGCGCAAGCACCTTGTCCCCTCCCTCTTGACGGCCAGCATCCACCCTCACACTCCACGACAGCGACCAATGGCAGCGTCAAAGTTCTCGACTCTTCCCTTTTTCCCCTCCGAAGCTCCCATAGCCATGATTTTTATAGGGAGAGGGAGAGGTAGCTCCCTCCCCCACGTGGCATTGGGCATGCTTCGTTCGTCTCATGGCATCCAGCAAGCAGCTTGGTGGCCATTACTATTCCCTTCTCCTCTAGCACAATAGTCGGCTGGAGGAGAGAGGGATAATTAATAAAAAAATTTGTCATTATCCTAACCTTTTAGCCTCCTAAGAGGAGATTCGTATGCAGAATGCGTGGTTTAGATTCGTGAATGTTACATTCTCTCCCTCTTGGAGGAATCTAGATGTCCTCATCTCGAGATGAACTGGGGATATCGATGGTTGAGAGTGCTTTTATCCACACAAGTGGCATCCTCCTTGGGATAATTTTTCCACTGGACAAGGCATTCTCTCAAGGTTCTAGATCTCAGTTTTCTCTCCCTAACATCTAGGATCCTATCAGGCCTTAGTTCAAGGACTCCTTGACTAGGCATTACAACTTGTTGTCCATCAAGTAAATGGTTAGGATTAGGTATATACTTCTTCAATAGACTGATATGGAATGCATTATGAACCCTTAGGTTCTCAGGGAGTTGCAGTCAATACGCATTAGGTCATAAGCACTTTAAGGATCTTGTATGGTCCACAATACCTTGGACTTAGCTTCTTGCAATCTCCTAAGGATAGGTAACTCTTCTTTGGGCATACGTGAATGAAGACCATGTCTCCTTCCTCAAATATTCTATCTTGACACTTCAAATCCGTGTATGCCTTTTGTCTATCCTTGGTGGCTTGGATGTCCTGTCTTATTGACTTTACTTGGTCATCCATCTCTTCCAACATCTGCCTTGAAGCTTAAACCCTCAAGGTTGGATCTGAGAAGTTTAGGGGACTTCAACAGTCATGACCATACAATGCTTGAAAAGGGGTCATCTGAATACTTTGTTGGTAAGAAGCATTGTAGGCAAATTCAACCAAAGGCAAGTATTGAATCCACCTTTTTTGGTTCACGACAACAGTATGCCCTAAGCATCTCCTTGATAACTTGATTGACTTGCTCCATTTGACCTTCTGTTTGGGGATGGTAAGCTGTGCTAAAACAGAGTTGAGTCCCAACAGCTTCAAAGATAGCTCTCCAGAAATGTGATGTAAAAAGAGAATCACGATCACTAATGATTCTTCTAGGTAGCCCATGTAGCTTGAATATCTCCCTGATAAACAACCTTGCAATGTCTGAGGCTTTATAGTTTGTCTTTACTGGAATAAGGTGTGCAACCTTAGTAAGCATGTCAACCACAACCATGATGGAGTTGTATCCTCTCTGAACTCGGGGTAGGGCAACAAAAAAATCCATACTGATGAATTCCCATTTCATTTGGGGAATGTCAAGCGGTTGTAGCTTCCCTGGCATCTTGACATGTTCGGCTTTGATACTTTGACAAGACAAACACTCAGTGACATATTTGAAAATGCCACCTTTCAGACTCTCCCAATAGTAGCTTTGTACAATATCATGAACGTTGTACAATATCTTCTACTTAAGTGACTGGCTTGCCGGTATACATGCTCTCATTCTATAGTAGACAAGTCCACTATTGACAGAGAATTCATGATACTCAGCCTGTAGCTTTTATTCCTGGTCCTTGATAGAGATTTCCCTTAGCATCTTTTGATAGGCTGGATCATGGCATCCTTCTTCTCTAGCTAGCTCAAGTATTGGGTTGTTTGGCATGGACACCTTTGTAGCTAGAGATCTAGCTATTGTTGGATTTTGGAAGATTAATGAGTTAAGGAATGCCTTGCAACTGAGTGCATCAGCAACTACATTCTCCTTTCCCAATCGGTACTTGATTTTAAGATCATACTCCTCCAGTACTTCAATCCACCGACGTTGCCTCATGTTGAGCTCGTTCTGGGTAAAGATCCACTTGAGACTCTTATGATCACTAGAGTAAACTTGTTACCCAGCAGGTAGTGTCTCCAAAGCTTGACAACTAAAAGTTCAAGATTATGAGTAGCATAATTCTTCTCATGGCTCTTCAGTTTCTTGAAGATTATGCTATAGGATGACTTTCCTACATGAGCACACATCCTAAGGCAAGCATGCTAGTATCAGTTACTACCTCAACTCCTTACTGTGGTCTAGAAGTTTTAGGATCGGTGCTGATACCAAACTTTGCTTCAACTAATCAAAGCTAGTTTGTTTGGCAGTTGACCATGCAATGGACGTTTGCTTCTTCAGTAAGTCTGACAAAGGTGCTGCAATCAAAGCATAGTTTTTGATGAAGACCTTATACCATCCTGTAAATCCAAGAAAGCTACGTATCTCTTTGACGGATACTGGTATTGGCCATTCAAGCACATCTCTGACCTTGGCTGGGTCTACTGATATTCCTTCTGATGATACTATGAATCCCAGATATTCAATCAGACTCTTGAAGAATGCACACTTCTTCATTTTTGCATACAACTTATGAGACCTCATTGTCTCAAGGACAATCCGAAGTTGAGGTTCATGATCTTCTTCCTGTTTAGAATAGACTAAAGTGTCATCAAAGAAGACGAGCACGAAGTTATCAAGATATGGTCTAAAGATATCCTGCATTAACCTATTGAAGGTGGCAGGCGCATTCATAAGCCCTAATGACATAACTAGAACTCAAACTATCCATATCTAGTGTTGAAGGTCGTCTTTGGGATATCTTCTTCCTTGATTCTTATCTGATAGTAACCAGTCCTAAGATAATCTTGGAGAAGATCTTGGCACCCTGAAGACTATCAAGAAGCTCATCTATTCTAGGAATATGATATTTGTTCTTGACTGTTGATTGATTCAACCCTCTGTAATCAATACATAGTCGAAGTGTTCCATCTTTCTTTTTCTAGAACGTACTGGTGCTTCCCATGATGAACTGCTAGGACGGATGTAGCCCTGATCTAGCAGTTGCTTGAGTTGTTCCTTCAGCTCAATTGCTTCCGGTATAGATATTCTATAGGGTCTTTTTGCAATTTGGCACAGCTCCTATTACTAGCTTGATCTCATGATCTACTTCACTTTGAAGCGGGAGTTCTGTTAACTCTTCAGGAACTACGTCAGCATATTCCTTTAGCCAAGTGACCAAATCACTTTACTTCTTTATCAATATTCACAGTCAAGACAATCGTTGATTTAAAATAAAGTTTTATTCCATTCATATCAGCATAGCCCTTTTGAGGTACAATTATTTCTTGGGGCGATTGAACAAGTTGATGCATTAATTCGAGGAGAATAAGATGTTGTTGCATTCAGTTACAGGAACTGAGTAGTAGTACGGATTGGGGTCATCGATTTTCAGGAATCGATAGTTCATTGGAAGATTAGGGTATCTTTTCCTTTGATATCCATTCTTCTCATGACGTCCCAAAACCTTGATTCGGTCGGCAGGGATTCTTTGAATCACTTCCCCGTAAACATACTTATTCTGGTTAACCCTTCGACCTCCGATCTGTAGGGTCGCGTTTGCGTGAGCCTCAACAAAGACGAACAACTTCACGATCTTCAAATCCTCCATCCACTTGATTCTCTTCAAGTTAATTTGAAGGTATGCAAGTCGATGGGCAATTATGTAATAGATCCCTGAAACACCCATCCATCTCCGTTCCACGTACACAGGCAATGGATTGTAAATGCAGTCTAGGATGTTCATCATCTCAACTCTTTGTCGATAATCCGTGGAATGCATCGCGGTCATAACATGACTTGGAACACTAAGAACCTATTCCATACTTCATAAATCTGCAAGACAACATTGAAAGTAAGAAAATTTTTGGGACAGTAACAATTTCTTTACTTCATTCTTATTAAAATTTCTTAAAAACAAGTCCTTTGTTGGTTTGCTCTGATACTAACTGTAACGTGTCCACTAGAATCATCCAGGACACGTCTTAGCAGTCCATCGGAAAGGATGTCTAGAAAGCTCCACCCGGCACTCCCATAGAATGTTACGGGATTTGCGATCTAGGTCTTCCCGCGTCTGCCACGTAGCGGAAGTATCCTGGCTGTTCCCACTTAGGATCGACCTGAATCAAGGTTATCCTGATTGGTCATTATCTAGCAGTAACTAGCATCAGACCCAAGCGAACTACTTTACGCAGAAACGCCAGATCCGAAGCGGATTCACGCTCCACTTGGTTCAAGGAGAATGGGAAACGAGAGGGATGCAAGGCTCAACCTCTCTGCTATAAGGCATAGTCCCATTCCGTTCCCCTAAAATAGTGTAAATCGGGTAAGACGTAACTCTAGGTCATCGCTCTCGTTATTCGTTTTGATGATGATGATCATCCCGTTGTACTTCAAGATTTTTGAGAAAAGTTCCTGGCTAACCGGGACCACCCAACCGTAGGACGGACCCGTGGCCCATCCTCCGCACTTTCCTCGGTTTGTTTTAGTTATGTAATTATCTAACACATTAATTTTGACATGTAACAATCAGCTTCTTTAATTAATCCGTTAAGCACTGGTTCCTTCACGTAATCTTATCATGTGACATAGAAAAACAATATCAAACAAATTATTTATTATTATTTCATCATTTTATCTTTGAAATACAAGGAGTTCCGCCCATAGGCTTGTCCATAATCCGCTTGAAGGCTATCTAGTAATCCGCCAGGGATCACTATTCCAAGCTTCCGCCCGTAGACTAGTATGCGGGCCTCGAGATCCAATCCCGAGTCACGTTAGCCTCTTGTGCAGGACCCGAAAGGCGAGGGATATACGGCTAGAGTCCCCCCTAGCACCCAAGCGTCCTCCTGCTCCAAGTAGAACTCAACGGAAAGACCTCTCGCGGCGGGTTCGGTCCACGTTCCCGGTGCGGTGAACAACCCCCTTGGTTAGGGTCAGGCAAGCAGTCCGGGATAGCTGAAGCTGCCTCTCCCTTCAGGCCTTCAACCTGAAGCATTAGATATCTTTTCATCCTTTAGTTCTTTGAGCAAACAATGCAAACAGTGCTTTCTAAACTGTTACAGGCACAATCAATTCCAGTAGTCGTTTATTTGGCCAACTGTTAAGGAGTGAATCCTTCTCTCCGAATGCATCCAGCATTCGATCCGAGATCAATTGCGACTTGGCAAGATCCCCAAGGGTTTGTTTGTTCACCCTTTTGTCCTTGGGTTAGGGACATACCCTGTTAACCCAACTTAACCAATACCTTAGGTTTTATTAACAGTAAATCCTGGCAACCATGTCGCTCCAATTTATTGATTGATCATTTGCTTCCAAGCAAATACCTAACTTCCCTTTACTTGGCAATTTTTCCCAAGACAGGTGATATAACAGGATGACTACTCATCCTCTTGCAAGTTAAACTTGCGCAAGAACTTGCCAACCTTATTCCAAGAATTGGCAAAACTCTCTTGTGAACAAACCACAAGTCTATGCGACGTTGCAACTTATTGCACAAGTGTCGCATCTATTCCATGGGATCATTTCACCCATTGAATGGCATTTTCTGGTCACGGAATTATTTCCAGACGAGAAGCATGGTTTAGGGTGTCTTCTTACCCAACCCATTTCTAATTACACTAGGCCGACAATGTTCGGTCCTAGGGATTCCAACTCAATCCGAGTTTCATCATTTGAACGAGTGATCCTTAGGGTAGAAACCTTACATCGTTTTATACATGAGCGTCCAATTGTCCCTACATTCCGTGAATGTGGATAGGACCTTTGGTTCCAGGGTTCGTCTTGGTAACAAGTGCGTGAAACTAGGTCAAGTCCTTAACGTGCTAAACCCTAGTTAGCACTTGGGTTATTTATCGTATCGGTTGAGCCATCCTATGCGAATCCCTTGCGGGTTAGGCGATTTAGATAATTCGATCTACTTGTCTTCCGATAGGGACGAACCATCCCTCGAGATGTTAACTTGATCTTAAAGGAGAATGCTAGTTCTAACATCTCACAATTCACCTAAACGCGTGATTCATTACTTCTACGTACCCCTAAATTCGCAATAACCCTAACTTTTTTTGTTAAGATCAAAACGCATGTTAAATTGCGACATAACTTCCATTGATCCTACTAGGACTTGCATTCAAGAATCATGCCCACAATTCTTTTTCTAAGCTTTTAAGATTTCATGCTTCAATAAACCATGCAGCCTTTCACCTAAATACAACTCTTGATGAATGAAATTTTTCATATGACAAATGTGCAACATGCACTCCTTTCCTGACTACAACGTAGTGAAATTCATAACAAAAAAACTAGAGTTGACCTATTCCAATTTACAATCACATGCCACACGCAAATTCCTAGAATCATTTCTGCGCTCTTCTATTTCCTACAGGGTTAAGGACTTTCCCTAATGAATCATTCAATGAAGATTTGTCTAAAAATGTGACGTGCAATTAATCTTTCCATGCCTAGTCAAAGGTGCACTTTAATAGTCTCAACCTTATAATGATAGGCAATAGGTGTTCTAGGCCGTCACTTTGACATGCACGACAAGGCAACATACTATTAAGGACGTTAAATGGATAGAAAATTTCTTAATATGGAAAATACCAATGATCCAATTTCACGTCATGATCTAATTATAAGCATGCATAGGTGCTTCCTAATCCATGAAGTTATCGCAATTAATGCAATGCTTTTGCGTGGAATCAAAATTAGTAAAAACCTAGACTTGTGGCTCGATGAAATGTCCAAATGAATGTTAGGGGATGATCCTCCTGTGGTTGCACCTTGTGCCTCTTTAGGGGCCATCGTGAATTCGACCTTCTTATCTTGGCCGTAGTCTTATGATCTTGGCCTGTCTCCCTTGTACGCGCGAATCCCTTTGAGGTACGGCTCCTTGACCAAAGTACCGATTTGCAGAATTGTGCTTTGGAAGGCCTTAGGGTTCGGAGCTTGGGCCTTCTATTTTCTTTAAAAATCCCAGGAGTTTACGGAAATCTTCTCTAATGGCCTTATGGGGGAAATCGAGTGGGAAGGGCCCTGTAGCTCCCTCTCGTTCAAAGCCTCCGAAAGGCGTATTAGGGAGCTAATGGGAAGACCTTATAGGCTTCCACTTCCAAGCTTAAGAGGGAAAAGAAATTTGGGCTTTCGGAGGGTTCAAAAGGGAAGGGCCTTTAAACCGGCTAGAAAATTGAGCTTGTGGGTGTTGCAATGAGAAGGGGTTTTTTTTTTTTTTTTACGGAGTAATATGGACTTGTGTGGGCAATCCACATGGAAAGGGCCTTAAATCGGGGGTACAACGGCTTTATTGGGACTCCATGGGAAGGGGATTTAAAAGCAAAACGGGGGGTATAAAGGCTTGTGGAAGTTGCAATGGAAAAGGGGGCTTAGAGAGCCCCCTTAGAAGCTTCCAAGAAGCTTCTAAGAAGCTTTTGGGGGCTGTGATGTAGGACCACGTGGAAGAAGGAGAACGTGGATGAGGAGGATTTTGGAGGCCTTAATGGCGGGTAGGGGGCGGAATGGCGGCAACAGTTCAGATTGGCAGCCGGCGGTGGCTTAGCGAGCCCAGGCGGCGGCTATCAGTGGTGTCTCCCTCTCCTCCACTGATGGAGCATGGCGACCAGCCTCTCCCTCCTTCCATCCTTTGCACGACGTTTCGTCACTCTTCCCTCCTTCTTCCACTAATGCAGCATGGCGACTTGGCAGCTCTTATGTAGCAACTCCTCCCTCCTCATGGTGCATCATGGCACATTGGCAGCGATTTCTCTTGCTCCATGGCCAACCTCAACAGTCTGACCATTCTCCTCTCTCCTCTTCAACACTCCCCTTCTCAGCTGGTGTCGATGTGGGCCTCCCCCAACTCACGGCAACGCAACCACCTTGTCCCCTCCCTCTCGACGGCCAGCATCCACCCTCACACTCCACAACAGCGACCAATGGCAGCGTCAGAGTTCTCGACTCTTCCCTTTTCCCCCTCCAAAGCTCCCATAGCCATGATTTTTATAGGGAGAGGGAGAGGTAGCTCCCTCCCCCATGTGGCATCGGGCATGCTTCGTTCGTCTCATGGCATCCAGCAACAAGCAGCTTGGTGGCCATTACTATTCCCTTCTCGTCCAACACAATAGCCGGCTGGAGGAGAGAGGGATAATTAATAAAAAAAATTGTCATTATCCTAACCTTTTACCTCCTAAGAGGAGATTCGTATGCAGAATGCGTGGTTTAGATTCGTGAATGTTACATGCAGGATGTAATATGTTTTATCTGCACACGGTAATATGATTTTTCTTGTGTGGATGTGGAATTCTAGATCCTCCAGCACTGATCCTGAGTTGGAACGCATGAACAACACCTTAGCAGAGTTTTCTAGAGGTGTTAGTAGCTTTGTTGGAGGTTTTCCAAACAAGGAGCAATTCATGGGGGAGATGACTAATTATCTTGGTCGCCCTCCCACTGCAAAGGAGGTTTTCAGTGTGATGTCTGGGACACCTATCACATCTTTGCCTAGCACTGCCGCACAAATACCAAATCTTGGCACACCTCTACTAATAGGTACTCCACGCACTATGCATACACATAGATCAGCTGATGCATAGGGATCAGCTGAGGTACATGGATCGGCCAAAGCACGTGCATCTGCAGAAGCATGTGTATCGAGTGAGGTAGAGGGTAGTGCCCATCGAGGGAGGAGGGAGAGTCGTGCGGGCGGACGAGGAGGTCAAGGGCTTTGTGGGGGTTGCCTAGGAGGTGGCTCTTGATCACCCTCACTGGAAAATGAGAGAGGTGAGCCTCCACAAATGTACTACTCTGTCACTGATGTTGGTGGTATCTTGCATGACTCTGAGGAAAGGGAAGTGATAGCCTACTTGAGGAGTGTCGTGCATGCCACATACAAAGATTGCATGATTCTCTTCAAGCACCAAAAAAATGGTTTGTGGCAAGAGGTGCTGCGGGCAGTACATAGAAGGTACCCTAATCCCGAGAATTCACAATTCTCAGATGATTGGGGGCGGTCAAAGGTGAGAGACACGCTTCATAACAAGAGGTCTCACCTTATGATGCGCGCCAAGGAGTCATTGCGGAGACAAGAGCAAGGGCGCCCTAGATATGGCCAATTACCCAATTGCCACCGCAGGGAGTGGAAAGCGGCCAAGAAGAGAGCAACAGAGAAAATGACAAGTCGCCAGCATGCAGAGGCGCGACGTATCCAGATGGCAACCATGGGATCGTCGCATTATGAATCGGGTGGCATGGAGTCATGGGAGACTGAGTTTGTAAGTATTATTTGATTTCTTTTTTAAAATTAAATTTTGTAATTTGTTTCACTTCATTATGTAGTGTGTTCTAATACGTTGTATGTTCAAATTGTTTTGTAGTATCATATCGTTGGTAGGATGCCTACTTCTAGAGAGGTAGGCTACCATCAAGGTCATAACCGAGCATCCACTTGGCAGCATTTCTACGAGGAGGGACTCATCACGGAGGAGCAATATAATCGTGCCATGAGGATTCCACAACCAGAAGAGGTATGTTTTATTTTTTGCATGAAAAGTATAAATAACTCTAATTTATTGTTTATAATGGTATTTATATACATTAATCCTTTGTCTAGTCAAACCCTGATGCAGTTGAGGATAGCGAAGGCGGCAACGATAGCGGCACAGGCAGCGGTGGTGATAGCGATGATGATGCCTCTTTTGAGGAGATATAGAGGAGCCCCATGCATGCATGCCTCCCCTTGGCTTGTAATTTTCATTTTTGATATGTATTACTTTCAGCTAGTGCTTGCGACCATGACCATGCTTGAGGTCACAAGCACTAGAACTCATCATGTAAAAACATTTTATCTATATATATGAAATTTCGTGTTCTACATACATTGTTTTGTTTTCAGTATCCAATCTTTGAAATAATCTTTCTCTGTTTTCCCTAAGCATACATTTTGATGTTGATGGGGGGAAAAAAACCAGAGAGCATGTGGCTTGCAAAGGCACATGCTCTATGTTTTTTTTTTCATACCTCTATTTTGCGCGTCTATCAGTGCGTCTAAATTGCAGGATAAATGCGCGTCTATTCTCGTCAAAAACTTGTAGAGTAAACCTTTTTTTTAGACACGTAAATACACGGTGTATAGATGCACAATATAAGTATATCCACTTTTTTATAAATTTGATTATATATTTTACATAGCGAGTCAATACGCGCGTCTACGTGGGCGTGTAACTCTGACTATAAGCGTGCTTTTAGACGCGATATTGTAGACGCAGCAATAGACACGGTAATAAACGTGCCCGACATTTTTTATAACAGTTCAAATATTGCGTCTACAAGTGCGTCTATGGAGCCTTTTTGTTGTAGTGGGTGTACTCCTCCTTGGGACAAGACATCACCTCCTTGGATAGAAAATTTGCCAGCCACACCCAATCTTCTTGTATATGGTATTCAATTAGCTTGCGAGTACAATGCATGATTGATATTAACTTTTCTTACCATTTGCTGAAAATCTGCAATCGCTTGATCCATGATCTCAAATTGAAACTCATCGAAGTGTCGTACGTGTTCTATAGACAATCGATGTTTTCGTCTAATTGCCAGCTTGCATTGAGAGCAAGGACAATCGATGTATTTCCTCTCCCTCTCTCTCGTTCCTTCTTCTTTTTTCTCTTCCTCCCCCTCTCTCGTTTTCTTTAATGATCACGGCTACGACTACAATGAAGACCACGACCACGACTTATTAAGATACACCTCACGATCTTGAATAACAAGACCTTCATCGTTTTCCATTTTGTCTACGTTACGACAAACAATTTGTTTTCGTTATCATTCTTTTTTTCTTTCTTAAATTATTCTCGTCTCCTTCCATCTCTCTCTCTTTTTCTCTTTCTTTATTATGATGTATGTATTTCCTCTCCCTCTCTCTCGTTCCTTCTTCTTTTTTCTCTTCCTCCCCCTCTCTCATTTTCTTTAATGATCATGGCTACGACTACGATGAAGTCCACCACCACGACTATGACTACAACTACAACCACATCCACGACCACGACCATGACCATGACCACGACCACAACCACGACCACGACTATGAATACGACCACAACTACGACCACGACCACGACCATGACCACGACCACGACCACGACCACGACTACGACCACGACCATGACCACCACCACGACCACGACTACCACGACCATGACCATGACCATGACCACGACCACGACCATGATCACGACCACGACCATGACCACGACCACGACCACGACCATGACTATGACTACGACTATGACTACGATGACCATGACCACGACCACGACCACGACCACGACCATGACTATGACCACTACCAGGACCACGACTATGACCACGACCACGACTACGACTATGTTGAGATGACAAGCTCAACACATGGGGATATTAATGATGGACCGCCTGGTTAGATGGGTCCACACATCTACACTTAGCACGTCGGTGGTCCTTATGACTCTCACATGGCCACTAACTCATTACTTATTATATTCAGGTTATTACACATATTTACAGCTGGCATAGTTATAATGCCAATCAACTAGTGTAGTCGGTTATGCATTCTTTGACTTAGTAGGCCACTTTCCTTTATGTTGTATCTTATCTATACTTTGTGTACATTGTAAAGTGTGTGGAAGAAGAAGAAAAAACCAACAAGAAAACGTTTTGGCCTCCATCTCTCTTCTTGTCTCTTGAGTGAGCTTCTCCTTGTGCATTCTGTGTGTGTTCGGCGCAGCATCTTGAGCAAGTGCCCCCACCACGCGATTCGTGACAGGGTATCAGAGCTGCACCACTTATTGAGGCTGGTTTTGAAGGCTAAAGCAAAGGAGAGGAGCTGAGGATTCGAGCAAGCAAGCAACGGGTAAGAAGCTCTTCCATTCTCTACTTCTTCTCTTGGACAGTGCCTGTGGAGGCACCGGAATCAGGGCAGAGCAAAAATATCAGATTGCAGTGAGATTTGGTGTGTGCGAAGAGCACTGTGTATTTTGGCCATCCAAGGTCATTTTAGGCCCCGTTTTAGACTCGCAAGGTTGCGGACAGCAGTTTGAGATATCCTGCAATTTCAACTATGTTTGTTCTATACAAGTGCATAGGTTACAGATTTCAGATCAGTAAGTTCAAAGGTGTTTACCAATGAATTAACACAAGGTTTATTTGCAAACTAGTTGCAGATTGCATGTATTGTTGAGCAGGTAGTGAAAAAGGCTTTCTGATGTATTGATGTGCACTACAGGTTGAGGGTTGCAGAAGATTTGCTTGCTATTTGGTATTAGTTTTGTGATAATGGTAGAGAACAGTGGAAACCCCATCATTGAGAAGCTTGACAAGAACAACTACCCTTCATGGAGGTTCCGTGTCACGAACTTCCTTATTGAAAAAGGCCTCTACGAGTTGGTTTTAGGTGAAGAAAAGGAGCCGGAGGTGAGTGATCCTCCAACTACAGAAGAGACAAAGGCACGAAAGGAATGAAATGCAAAAGACAAAAAGGTCATGTATTGGTTGTCTACAGTAATTGACAATAATATGCTGGGATATATTAGAAATGCATAGAATTCATATGCAGCTTGGACCATACTTGAAAGTATGTTTTCTATAAATACAAAGGCACGAAAGAGTCAACTCAAGAGAGAATTGAATACATTGAAGAAAGGGAAGATGTCTATCAATGAGTATGCACTGAAGGTAAGGAGCATTGCAGATGCCTTGGCAGCGATTGATGCAATGCCCGATGATGATGATTTGGTGTCGTCTACCTTGGGTGGACTTAACAATGAAAAGTCTTGGAAGTATTTTGTAACTTCCGTACATGTGAGAAAGACATTTCTAGATTTCGATGAGTTGGTCTCCCTTATGATCATTGAAGAGATCAACATGCAAAGTGATCTAGATTTCGATGAGTTGGTCTCCCTTATGATCACTGAAGAGATCAACATGCAAAGTGAGACATCTGAAAAAACCGGTGAACATGTCCAAGCTTTCTACTCCAGTTCAGGAAGGGGACGTGGCACGTCCTCTTCAAGAGGCCATGGCACAAGACGTGGTAGTGACAACCAGCAAAACAGATTGAATCAGCAATTTGGCGATATGCAGGTTTCAAGAGGTCGTGGTAACTTTAGAGATAGGGGGGCTTTAGAGGAAGAGGTGGATGGCAGAATAGAGGTTCTAAGAACTTTAGTATTGTGTGTCACTACTGTGGCAAAACATGTCATATTGCAACCCAATGTTATGCTAAGAAAGATGATATTCGCAATGGTAAGTTGTAGCAAGGAAACTATGCATCGTCTTCACAACAGAATGAAGACAAAAATAAATGTTTGTTTGTTATGCAGCATATGTTGAATGCTGTTGTAGGAAAGGAAACACATGATGATGTTTGGTATGTTGATACAGGTGCATCCGATCATATGACCAACCATGCAGAATGGTTTGGAGAGATGTAAGATTTACAAAATACAAGTTATGTACAGATGGGTGATGATTCATGCCACCCAATTTTACACATTGGAAAAGTTCCCTTATCCTTGCATGATGGTAAGACAAAGAGTTTTTCAGATGTATTACATATGCCATCTATTACAAAGAACTTGGTGTCAGTCAGTCAGATGGTAGAGCAAGGGTTGCAAGCAGATTTAATGCAAAGGGTTGCTTTGTAGAAGACTTCAATGACAAGTGCAGGTTGGTTGCAAAGGGAAGTAGAATTGGACGTATGTTTACTCTGGGTATTGGAATTCCTACTATGAATGCTGCTATGTATGCTAAAGGAAAAGGTATTGTTGGAGATATTGAAATTTGGCACAAATGCATTGGACATGCAAATGTAAAAGGCTAAAATTAATGCAGTTCAAAGGGTTGGTTACAGGTTTGCCTACATTTAGAATTGCATAATTTCATAAGGTATGCGAAGCATGTCAGTTTGGTAAGCAGGCAAGACAACCCTTTTCACATGACAGAGATGTAAGCAGAAATATCCTTGATGTTGTGCATACAGATATTTGGGGGCCTACACAAAATGTATCTCTTAGAGGCAGTTCATACTTTGTCACATTCTGTGATGATTGTTCTAGAAAGCTATGGGTATATTTTATGAAGGAAAAGAGTGAAGCATTTGAGCACTTTAGAACTTTCAAGGTTGCAGTTGAAAGAGAAACATGCTTGAAAGTAAAGTTCTTGAGGTCAAATGGAGGGGAAGAGTACCTCTCAAATGAGTTCAGTGATTTTCTAAGGTCTCATGGGATAAAGAGATAGTTCACATGCAGGTATACCCCACAGCAAAATGGGTTTGTAGAAAGGAAAAACAGGCATATTCCAAAAGTTACACGTGTCTTGATGGTGGCAGAAAAGAATATGCCTAAGCATTTTTTGTCTGAGTCTATTCATACTGCTATTTATATTATGAACAGAACTCGCACAACTGCAGTTCATGGGATGACTCCTAAAGAATGCTTTACTGGCAAGAAGCCTGATGTATCGCACTTGAAGGTATTTGGTTGTGTTGCATATGTTCATGTGCCAGATGATCTACGAAAGAAGCTTGATCTAAAGGCATAAAAATGTGCCTTTATTGGATACTCTTTAGAGCAGAAAGAATATCACTATTATAACCTTGTCACATGTAAGTTCAGAGTGAGCAAGGATGTCATCTTTGATTAAATGAGCAATTGTTTTACATCTGGTGGTGATGCATTGGATGATGATGATGATCATGATACTCATGTGCATGCTGAGAAGCAAGAATCACGGACTCTTAGTGGACCAGAGACATCATCTGGTAGTCTTTGGTCTGGGAGACTAAGGAGTAGCTCTACATCTTCAGATGCATCTAGTAGCACTATAGGTAAAGACAAAGGAAAGAATAAAGTGTCACATGGCATTGATGCAGTTCTTGATGGAGACTCCAGTGGCTTAGAGAGCTTGGATGATGAGCTTGGTATTCCTTCTGTTAGGACACCAAGTGTACAGAGAGCTCATAGTAATGTAAAGGCTCCATTGAGTGATCCGGTGGTACACAGATCTAGCAGGGTCAGATACCCTATTAAAAGATTTGGTTTTGAAGGTTATGCAGCTCATCATTATGCTTATATGGTGAAACTAGTTGAGGATGTTGAGCCCACTTGTTTTGAGGATGCTATTGGTCATAGTCATTGGGATGTAGCAATGGATGAGGAGATGGCTGCATTAGAGGCCAATAAGACTTGGGATCTAGTATCATTGTTGAAGGGCAAGAAAGCTATTGGATGTAAGTGGGTTTATAAGATTAAGCACAATGCAGATGGCTCTATTAGTAGGTACAAAGCTAGGTTGGTTGCAAAAGGCTATGCCCAGACATATGGCATAGATTATGAAGAAACCTTCAGTTCAGTTGCTAGGATGGCAACTGCTAGATATGTGATTGCTTTAGCAACAGCCAAAGGTTGGAGGTTGCAGCAAATAGATGTGAAGAATGCCTTCTTGCATGGTGATTTGCAGGAAGAAGTGTATATGGATCAACCAGCAGGTTATGAAGATTTAGAGCATCCCACGTATGTATGCAGGTTATGAAGATCAGAGAATATCTTGTTAATATTGGCTTCTATGTTTCTAATGCTAATCACTCACTTTATGTGAGAAAGGGAGATGCAGGTTTGGTCATCAAAGTCATCTATGTGGATGACTTGATTATTACAAGTGATAGTGATAGTGGGATTGCTAAAGTCAAGGACTTTTTGAAGAAGATGTTTGAGATGAAGGATTTAGGTGAGCTAAGGTACTTCCTTGGCATTGAGATGATCATATGTGATGATGGTATATGGTTGTCCCAAAGACAGTATGGCTTGGATATGTTGTCCAAGTATGGTATGACAGCATGCAAACCACTTTCAGTCTCGTTGGAGCAGAATGTAAAGTTGAGTGCTGATATTGGGGATGAGATAGAAGACCCTACTATGTTCAGGAGGATAGTGGGGAGTTTGATCCACATGACCATTACAAGGCCAGACTTGAGCTATACTATTGGTCTTGTGAGTCAGTTTATGCAAGTATCTAGAAAGCCACATTTGGATGCAATCAGACGCATATTGAGATATGTGAAGTCCACATTGCATTATGGACTTTTCTATGAGGCAGGTACAGATGTACAGGTGTTTGGATACACAGATATAGATTCGGCTGGTAGTATATTTGATAGAAGATCTACCAGCAGATATATGTTCTCTCTTGGTAGTGCAACAATTACTTGGAGCAGCAAAAAAGTAATCTAAAGTTATTTTGTCGAGTACAGAGGCTGAGTATAGAGGTGTTGCTGTTGTAGCATGTGAGGTAGTATGGCTGCAAAAGTTATTGGTTAATTTAGATGTGCAAATGGAAGGTCCAGTTGTCATTTATTGTGACAACATGAGCAGTATACAGTTGGCTAGGAACCATGTGTTCCATGCCAGGACAAAACATATTGAGGTACACTACCACTTTGTGAGAGAGAAGGTACTAGTAAGTGAGATTGACTTGGTGTATGTTACCATACAGGATCAGATAGCTGATATCTTCACAAAGGCATTGGGTATAGAGAAGCTTCAAAAGTTTCGAAGCTTACTTGGAGTTGCAGAGATGGAGTTGAGCTTGAGGGGGAGTGTTGAGATGACAAGCTCAACACATGTGGACATTAATGATGAACCGCCTAGTTAGATGGGTCCACATGTCTACACTCAGCACGTCGGTGGTCATTATGACTCTCACATGGCCACTAACTCATTACTTATTATATTCAGGTTGTTACACCTATTTAGAGCTGGCATAGTTATAGTGCCAGTCGACCAGTGTAGTCGGTTATGCATTGTTTGACTTAGTAGGCCACTTTCCTTTATATTGTATCTTATCTATACTTTGTGTACATTGTAAAGTGTGTGGAAGAAGAAGAAAAAACCCACAAGAAAACATTTTGGCCTCCATCTCTCTTCTTGTCTCTTGAGTGAGCTTCTCCTTGTGCATTCTGTGTGTGTTCAGCATAGCATCTTGAGCAAGTCCCTCCACCACACGATTCGTGACATACTACGACCACGACCATGACCACGACCACGACCATGACCACGACTATGACTATGACTATGACTACGACTACGACATCGACTACTTATATAGAGATGAAGAGAGAGATAAGAGTTAGGGAGAGAGTAAAGTTAGAGAAGAAGAGGAGAGAAGTGAGAGAGGTAGAAATAGAAAGAGAGATAGAGAGAGAAAAGAGATAGGGGGAGAGAGAAGGATTTAGGGAGAGTATAGGAAGAGAGAAAGAGGGAAGATTGAGGGAGAGAGAATGGTTGAGAGAAGAGAGAGGAGAAAGAGAGAGAGATCCAACTAGAGCATTTGGCACCCATAGCCAATGCACCATGGAGATCACAAGCACAAATTGACTACGACTACGACTATGACCATGACTACAACTACAACCACGACTATGACTATGACTACGACTACGATGACCACGACCACGACCACGACCACGACCACGACCACGACCACGACTAGGACTATGACTATGACTATGACTACAACTACGACTACGACTACGACTACGATGACTACGACCACGACCACGACCATGACCACGACTATGACCACGACCAAGACCACAACCACAACTACGACTACGACTACAATCATGACTACAACTATGACCATGACCACAACTACAACTACGATGACCACGACTACGACCATGACCACGACTATGACTACGACTATGACGACCACGACCACGACCACGACCACAACCACGACCACGACCACGACTAGGACGACCGTGACCAGGACCACGACTACGACTACTTATATAGAGATGAAGAGAGAGACAAGAGTTAGGGAGAGAGTAAAGTTAGAGAAGAAGAGGAGAGAAGTGAGAGAGGTAGAAATAGAAAGAGAGATAGAGAGAGAAAAGAGATAGGGGGATAGAGAAGGATTTAGGGAGAGTATAGGAAGAGAGAAAGAGGGAAGATTGAGGGAGAGAGAATGCTTGAGAGAAGAGAGAGGAGAAAGAGAGAGATCTAACTAGAGCATTTGACACCCATGGCCAACACACCGTGGAGAACACAAGCTCAAATTGACTACAACTACAACTACGGCTACGACTACAACCAGGATCACGACCACGACCATGACCACGACCACAACCACGACTATAAATTCCCCTTTACCATTTACAACTCACCCACCTTCTCTCCACACTATTGCACACTACAATGTCTATGAGGGCATGAGATTGGGATCTCCACAGATACCAAAGCATGATCTGTAGCTTGATGGTTGCATATATACTACTACTACTCATAAAAAAAACCTTAAAATATAAGTTATTATGCTCAAATATATACTTATTAGAGCAGAAATTTATTCCTAGGACTATTCTAAGGATGAAAGATGGTTAATGATAAAAGAGTATCCTTCCTTGCATGTGATTTTATATTATATTTTTTAATTAAAATTAATAGTTGAAGATGAGTTTCCTAAGAGATCTTGTGGTGATGTTGTTTTAGTTTTTTGTATTTGTCTTTTTAAGAAGAGATTAAACTTTATGGAATATCCAAAGTTATTTTTGGATTTACGTTATGAAAAATGAATGCTTTTCTAACTGATAGGCTGTTGCCTTCATTGTATACTTCTACAAAAGTTATTGTGCCCTCATAGGTGGATATTTGGTTACACACTAAACCTCCCACAAGGTTAGTGGCTAGATCCATTCACCAAGGGGATAGTTTGAGCGTGGTGGAGGCTAGGACAAGCCCCATGTATGAGAGGTCTCTTTGTAGGAAGAACATTATGCTAGGAGGTGCAAGTGTGCTAGGGTTCTCTAGCCATATATCCCTTAGGTCTGTTGAGGATCGGCATAACCCCTATGAGCCTAGGATGAGCTTATTGTAAGGTCTTATTTCCTTTTCTCTCTGTCTCTCCCTCTCTCATTTCCTTTCCCTCCCTCACCCTCTCTTTCTCTATTTCCCTATTAGGTTCAATGATTTTTCTCTCTTTTTTTCTCTCCTCTCTCCTCTCCCTCTCTTATTTTTTTCTCTCTCCTGTCCCTCTCATTTTCTTTTCTCTCTTTCTCTCCCTCTCTCATTTCCTCTCCTCCCTCACCCTCACCCTCTCTTTCTCTCTTTTCCTATTAGGTTTAATGATTTTTCTCTCTCCTCTCCCTCTCTCATTTCATTAACTCTCTTTCTCTCTTTTCCTATTAGGTTTAATGATTTTTCTCTCTCCTCTCCCTCTCTCATTTCCTTTTCTCTCTTTCTCCCCCTCTCATTTCCTCTCCCTCCCTCACCCTCACCCTCTCTTTCTCTCTTTCCCTATTAGGTTCAATGATTTTTCTCTCTTTTTCTCTTTCCTCTCCCTCTCTCATTTTTTTCTCTCTCCTCTCCCTTTCTCATTTCCTTTTCTCTCTTTCTCTCCCTCTCTCATTTCCTCTCCCTCCCTCACCCTCATCCTCTCTTTCTCTCTTTTCTTATTAGGTTCAATGATTTTTTCTCTCTCCTCTCTCTCTTATTTTTTCTCTCTCCCTCTCCCATTTCCTTTTCTCTCTTTCTCTCACTCTCTCATTTCCTCTCCCTCCCTCACCCTCACCTCTCTTTCTCTCTTTTCCTATTAGGTTTAATGATTTTTCTCTGTTTTTCTCTCTCCTCTCCTTCTCTCATTTTTTATCTCTCCTCTCACTCTCTCATTTCCTTTTGCTCTCTTTCTCTCCCTCTCTTATTTCTTCTCCCTCCCTCACCATCTCTCTCTCTTTCTCTCTTCCCCCATTATGTTTAATGTTTTTTCTCTCTTTTTCTCTCTCCTCTCCCTCTCTCATTTCTTTTTCTCTCTCCTCTCCCTATCTCATTTCTTTTTCTCTCTCCCTCTCCCTCTCTCATTTCCCTATTATGTTTAATGTCTCCCTCTCCCTCTTCCTCTCCCTCTCTCATTTCTTCTCCCTCCCTCACCATCTCTCTCTCTTTCTCTCTTCCCCCATTATGTTTAATGTTTTTTCTCTCTTTTTCTCTCTCCTCTCCCTCTCTCATTTCTTTTTCTCTCTCCTCTCCCTATCTCATTTCTTTTTCTCTCTCCCTCTCCCTCCCTCATTTCCCTATTATGTTTAATGTCTCCCTCTCCCTCTTCCTCTCCCTTTCTCATTTCCTCTCCCTCCCCCTCTCTTTCTCTCGCCCTCCCTCTCCCTCTTCCTTTCCCATTTCCTCCGTCTCTCATTTCCTCTCCCTCCCTCTCCCATTTCCTCCCTCTCTCATTTCCTCTACCTCCCTCTCACTCTCCCTTTGTTTCTCTCTCATTTCCTCCACCTCTCTCAATATACACGAATTATACCAAAAACAAGTAAAAGAGAGAGAGAAAAGTCCCTCTCCCTCTCTCATTTTCTCTCCCTCCCCCTCCCCCTCTCCCTCTCTTTCTCTCTCCATCCCTCTCCCTCTCCCTCTTCCTCTCTCATTTCCTCTCCCTCTCTCAATACACACAAATTATACCTCATTTCCTCTCCCTCCCTCTCCCTCTCTCTCTCTTTCTCTCTCATTTCCTCTCTCTCTCTCAATACACACGAATTTATATACCAAAAACAAGTAAAAGAGAGAAAAAAAACTCCGTCTCCCTCTCTCATTTTCTCTCCCTCCCCCTCTCCCTCTCCCTCTCTTTCTCTCTCTATCCCTCCCTCTCCCTCTCCCTCTCCCTCTCCCTCTCTTTCTCTCTCATTTTCTCTCCCTCTCTCAATACACATATTTTATACCAAAAACAAGTAAAAGAGAGAGAGAAAACTCCTTCTCCCTCTCTCATTTTCTCTCCCTCCCCCCTCCCTCTCGCTCTCTTTCTCTCTCCCTCCCTCTCCCATTTCCTCCCTCTCCCTCTCCCTCTCTCATTTCCTCTCCCTCTCCCTCTCTTTCTTTCTCATTTCCTCTCTCTCTCAATAAACACAAATTATACAAAAAAAGAATAAAAGAGAGAGAGAGAACACAAAAGCAAAGCAAGAATCGACAATGCACTCACCATAAAGACTCAAAGAAGGGTTTGGCGGCTCCTCTTCGCGACGGTGGCTCCTCTTCACCCTCTGTACACCTCCTCCTCTTCTTCGCGAACGTCGGTGGTGGCGGTGGTGAGAAGATTTCTTTCTCTCTTTCTCTCCCTCAAAGTAAGATGGTCACTCTTCCTCTCACTCTCTATTTCGTGAATGCGCGAAAAATGATGCGCTTGGGTTTCAGCCCGCGTTTTTTTACTTTGGGTACCGTCACTATTTGCATCGCTATTAGCGACGCTGCTATTTATTGTCGCTAATGCACATCGCTGTAGGCTCATATCCTTGTAGTGTGTGTACTACACATAGATGCCAAGTCATCTGATCTAAGAGAGAAGCATTCATACCATTGTATGATTGGTTCTCAATATGTTGCTTAAAGACACTACTTATACTCCCAAGTGTGGAGGCAAAGTATAAGTGGACAGATGCAAGTGTGACTGAGTTGTTCAAGTACATACCATGCTCCCTTTCACTCCATTATAAAAATACATTTTATAATCTTCAAAGATGCTTGGTTTTTATTTCAAGTTGCTAAAATATCACATATTGCCACTTAAAAACATGATGCTTGAGTCCCGTGATGATGCACAATTGGTGTTATGAAAGCTTGGCATAGACTATAATCGACATGACTTGCAAGGGCAAACTATCTCTTAGAATATTTTTAAATACTTTTCACTTATACCATGTATATATCACATATTTCATACGTCAGACATGGTGAGCTTGATAACATGGCATACACAAAATGGATCAGTAGATGAAATCCAATGAATATCAGCATATTCGTGCACATGGAGCAACATTGACTCCACCTATCTAGGATTTTCATAAGAGCCACAACTTGGTCTTACTATGGATAGAGTGAATCTGTTTGATCTCCACTCAACTTCTTATAGTGTGTGGCATGTAGTCCTTGTAAACAATAACATCCCACCATGGCTTTCTACGAAGAAAGGAAACTTGATCCTTAGTTTTCTAATTCTTGGGCGCTAGAAAGTCAAGAACGTGGACATCTACCTCCATCGATTAGTTGATGAGCTCAAGATCTTGTGGGAGAAGAGAGTTGTTGTGGAAGATATGAGCAAGCATGATGGTTAGTAGTCAACTAATATACAAGCCATTCTCATGTGGACCATGTATAACTTTCCAAGATTCTAGGAGTGCTCAAGTAAGTGGGCAGCTTCCATTCTTGTTGTTGATATCTAACATGGCTCATTCAAGTCTATGTTGACTAGATCAAGATATTGTGACATGTTTGATTACCTCAAGCTATCATGCATTTCCACTGTGTGGGCCATAGTTAAATTCCCAAAGGTCATGAACCATAAAGCAGATGGTCCATGAGGAGTCACATCCAAGTGGAATGCGATAATTCTCAAATTTCTATGAGTTGCCATATTGGACCCACTTATAGATTAACCATTCCATTGGATCCCATGCATCTTTTCAAGAATTTGGGTAGCTTATTCAAGGACCATATTATAGGAAAGAGAGACATTGTAGGGGCACAAATGGATTTGAAGGAGGTCGGCAAGATGAAGGTACTTTTTCTTAGTCTGTTTTTTCTAAAGAGGTGACCAACAATCACCACTAAGATCCCAATATTGGCAAAGAATATGCGAGGTTTATGTTGTCTTTGATAGCAAGTAACCTTAGTATTTTGCTATTTTGTGTCGATTCCATATTCGCAATGCTTTAAATTTCTAGCAGTTCATACTATTGATTGCAATCCAAGAGTGTCTCACTCTAGAAATATGCTGAGTGATTTATAAGTTTTCAATTTTAGTGTAATGGATCTCATAGAAGGAGATCAAGTCATACTTTATTGAATTCGTAAGGCGGGGCATGAAGGAGACAGTTTGTCTCTTTGAGAAGTGCGTGCCCACGAGCATGCTCACAATACAAACTCACCTCCTAGTACATATATGTGGATGAAATGGAGATTTCAAGACTCATCCATATGTGATGGATATTCTTCTTAGAGTGCTTCTTGAAAACCCTCAAGGAGTTTGCATGACAACAAGATTGGATAGAAGCTTGCTTAGTGTCAGTGGCATTAGTGCATATTTCAGAGTGGCTACCAATTGTGAATTCAGATGACACTATACAAAGAAAACTGAAGGACGATGATAGAATAACTAGAGACGTGGTGGTTGAAAATGGGGTAGAAAAAGGACGGATAGTGCCATGGAGGAGAAAGTGAATTGTTTTTATGTATTGTATCATGCATCCATGGAGAAGTGTTTTGATAGATATGAGCAGGCTAGAAGAGAGCCGAATGGAGTATGGTATGGAATGTAGGAGATATTATGGTTTATATCTATGGGGTGGTTTCATGAAGCATTGATTGTAGATTCGCATGAAGGGGTAAAGGTCTCTATGGAGGAGTAGGATTTCATGAGCGAATATAGTCCAAAGGTAATCACATGCTTTCTTTGTTTCCATATCTAGAGTTTATGCGCACCAACTAACCTAATCATTTCGGTGCACAATACAAAATCTATAGGGCAATGTGGTTGCATGGGTGACATTTTCGAGTTGAGCGCATTAACAAAATGTGCTTCACAAAGGATTGTCGCATCATGGAAAAGTTTAAGCAAGAGAGCTGACGGTAGACCAATATTTTAGCAACTTGTAAAGTGTTATCTCAATGTATTACCATAGCTTCTCCATGATCATATTCGATATACAATGGTTTAAAGTGATATTGGAACGAGCTAGGACAACCGTTTGAATGAGGCCCATCTAGATTTTTGGAGGTAGATTCCGAGAAAAGATGGAATGATCTGCATGATACATTTGTCTTGCCATGTCATTGTAAACATGTGTATAACCTTTTTCTATAATTTTTTCACAACACACGAAACAATCATAAAAGTTTATTCACTCTTTGCGACACACTTATATGTGATATTGAATAGGTAATCTTCTATCCAAATCCCCAGCAACCTCAATGGTGGTATGTTGTGCTGCCAATGCGAGTGTATGATAAAAGCAATGTCTCCAGTGTAGATGAGGAGAGTAGGTAGGTAGAGGGGTTGATATTGTAGAGGGTGGAGGGTAAAGAGGGCATGAAGCATGCAAAGGAGACAGACATAGGTAATTTAGATGAAGAGATAGGAGGCTATGAATTTTTTGAGAATCGAGTGCAATCCTCTTTTTGTGAAGACCTATTATAGGCCTTATAGTGTATGTCAAACTATGCCAGTCATAGGCTGGATTATATTTGTATCCGCTTCCTCAATTTGTTAATAATTCACTTTTAAGGATACTTTAGTATATGTGTTTTAATTAGTATCATTTTTTGCAGAGTTGTGTTGTTGTGCTTTACCTAAATCCTTATATTCATTATATTAACATCATTTTTTGTATGTGCGAGTTACCTTTATCAATACCGAGAGAGCAAGATGAGTTGAGGAATGACATATGAGGAGTTGTAGGACATCTTCACATATATGTCTCTAGATCATATGGCTCACTTTAGAGATATGGCAATACCAGAAGTTGTCGTGGACATCATATAGCAATTCCTCAAGGACTCCTTCAGTATGCTCAGATGCTTCGATCTCTAGTAGATGGGATCGTTGCTCTAGACTAGCCCCGGATGGAGGGATTTTTGGAGAGGGTGGCTTAGGTGGGTGTTTTAGAAGCACTAATGCAGTGTCTTCATCACCTCGGTTTGGTGGACACTTGTCACCTCAAGGATTTGTCACACGTCTAGCGACATCTACTCTTGTGACTCTAGGTTTCGCTCAGCCATCTATAGTAGTGGCACCTCTATGGGTACTACTCCCGTACTACTCTGAGATTTACCACCCTCTTATATACCCAGATGTATAGGGACCTTCTAGTTATGTCCAAGAGTATGGTCGCAAGTGTGAGAGAATGTATCCTAGACATACCGCTACAGGGTATGAATACCTAGTAGATGAGAAAACATGTATTGTGATCATGAATGGTGAGGAGAGAAGGGTGATGGCTTGCATGAGAGAGTTGTGCCCACAAGTATTTAAGCACAACATTATGGACTATTGGAAAAATTATACCAGAGGGAAGCAAGGACTATATAGTGGAATCTTTGCATGAGGAGTTTTCGATACTTACTATGGCAGAGAGGTTTTCTAGGGTGGATAATGGAGTGTAGGCATGCATATATGTCACATAGATGATCAGACACATGCAAGGCAATCAACAGTAGTACCTCAAAGCCCAAGTGGTTGGATGCACAGGACTAGTGGAAACCAAAGAGGAGGCCGCAGACTCTCAAGGATTATAGTGGCCATCAGTGGAAGGCATCAAGGGCACTAAAGGAGGCAAGGGTTGTGCATCGGTTAGTGGTAGCCATAGTACTTACTTGCAGGATCTTGTGATTTTTCATTTAGTTCTTTTGACTTTCTTATTTGGAGTATCACTTGTACTAATAATGTGACGTGTCCACCTGTTCACTCGTAGGACACGTCTTAGGAGCCCATCGGGAAGAGAGTCTAGAAAGCGCCGCCCGGCACTCCCATACAAAGTCAAGGGTTTGCGATCTAGGTCCTCCCAGTCTGCCACGTAGCGGAAGCATTGCGGTCATTCCCACTTAGGATCGACCTGAATCAGGGTTTTCCTAATGGTCAAGTTCCTCGGAGAGGTAACTAGTGTCGAGCCCCAAACACAAACTACTTTACGCAGAAACATCAGGGTCGAAGCGGATTTATACTGCACTTGGTTCAAGGAGAATGGAAAACGAGAGATATGCAAAGCTCAACCTCTCTGCTCATAAGGCATAGTCCCATTCCGTTCCCCTAAAATAGCATAAATCGGGTTTCTAGCTTCCTAGATTCTAGGTCATTGTTACCTTGCTGTCATTTCTATTGAGAAAAGTTCCCAGCCAACCGGGACCACCCTTCCATAGGACGGACCCATGGTCACATCCACCGCACTTTCCTCAAGGTTGTTTTAGTTATCTAATTACCTACCACATTTAGTTTGACATGCAAAAACAGCTTCCTTAATTAGCCAATTATTCACCGGTTCCTTCACGTAACTTAAGCACTGTAGAAAAGCAATGTCAAACAAGTTCATTTTCAACAATTGATATTATTAATCAGTCTTTGGAATACATCATATAATCTAGTCCAAAGGCTATTCCATAATCCACTCGAAGGCTAATCCATAATCCGCTCGAAGGCAATTCCATAATCCGCCCGAAGGCAATTCCAACAATCCTTAAGGATCGCTATTCCAAGTTTCCGCCCGTAGACTAGTATGCAGGCCTCGAGATCTAATCTCGAGTCACATCGGCCTCTTGTGCAGGACCCGGAGGCAAGGGATCTACGGCCAGAGCCCCCCTGGCACCCAAGTGTCCTCCTGCTCCAAGTAGCATCCATGGAGAGACCTCTCGCAGCGGGTTCCGTCCACGTACCCGATGCGGCTACCAACCCCCTTGGATAGGGTCAGCACGCAGACAGTCGGAGGTAACTGATGCTGCCTCTCTCTCCATACCTTCAACCTGAAGCATTAATTATTTTTCTAGCTTTAGTTCATTAAGCAAAGAAGTACAAACAATGCTCCTAACTGTACAAGCATAATCAATTGAGTGGTCGTTTCTTTGGCCAACTGCTAAGGTGTGAATCCTTCTCTTCGAATGCATCCAGCATTCAATCTAGGATCAATTGAAACTTGGCAAGATCCCCAAGGGTTTCGTTGCTTGTTTACCCTTTTATCCTTGGGTTAGGGTTTATACCCTGTTAACCCAAATTAATAAACACCTTAGGTTCCTTAAACTAAGATAGTAAATCCTGGGCAACCTCGTCGCCCTAACTTGATTGGTCAATTGCTTGCTAGGCAATACACGACTTTCCTAACTTGGCAAATCAGCCCAAGGAAGGGTGATGTAGCAGGATGACCACTCATCCTCTTGCAAGTTAGACTTGCACTAGAACTCACCAACCTTGTTCTAAGGAGTGGCGATACTATTTTGTGGTTTAGACACAACCCATGCAACGTTGCAACCTATTGTAGAGGAGTTGCATCTAACTTGTGGGATTAGTTCTCTCATCAAACGATATTCCTTGGTCAAGAATACCTTTGGTCAAGGTGTAGGGTTTGGGAGCCCTCTTGACCTAATCGAACCCTTAACCATACTAGGTTGACAACGTTTGGCCCTAGGGTTTCTAAATTCAAATGGAAGTCTAGTATTGACCAATTGATCCTTAGGGTAAGAACCCTAGATCGTTCTTGCATTTCAACTAACACTAACATTCCGTGAATGTGGGTAGGATCTTTTGGATTGGAAGACTTGACTTGGCATCCCAAGTGCAATACTAGGAAGAATTTTTAATGTAACTAAACCCTACCTAGCACTTTGAGGTGTTCATCGTACTAACTATTTATGCTTTTATGAATCCCATGTGGGTTATGTCATTACAAGAGATTTTCCTAAATAGATCTAATTGTCTTGCGACAAGAGATTATCTTTTCTTAGAGATGCTAACATTTTTCCTAAAAGATGTAAATAAATTCAAGATACAACATTCCATGCAAATATGCGATTCATAGACTTTTCCTTCTATGCAACTATAAGATTTACAATGATCATTTCTTTTCCATGCCTAAGCTATAATGATTGACAATTTAGGGCTACTCGTATAAACCCTAAGTTGATTTACATCAAGAAATATGCTCATAAACCCTTCACTTAATGCATTGTATTCAGGCTTTAATATGACAATTTCATCCATTCCTAAATCCAACTTCGATAAAAGAAGTCCATGCATGAGCGAATGCCATGAGCCCATTAATGATTTAACCCGTCCCTTAGCACTTAAACCATCTCAAAATGGACTAACATCACATGCAATTTACAAGGTCATAAATTCCTTCCCATGCATTGCGACTATTTTGGGCAACATTCAAAGGCGTCTAAGATTATCTCATGCACAAGTCACGACTAGGAAATTGTTACCTAAGTGCATTATGCACTGTTCTTTTCCGCGAGGCAATCTAGGATGCATTAAGACAAATCCATCTTTTTAACCTATGCAATATGCATTTAGGATTGCAACTTGGAAGTGCAAGAAATTTCAAATGCACACTATGCAACTAAATCTTGCAAACTCGGGTGAGCAATTAAAATTTCCAAATGTATTTAACTCGACTACTTGAATTAAAGATATGCTTAAATGCATTCTTTTCATGCGAGTTTCAATTTTAAGAACTTGGGTGTTGAGGTTCGGGGTGTTATCCACACGCGAACTCGGAGTGGAAGCTCCCGCATGTGCGCCTCTTGCCATTTTCTTGGGAGCCATTGACCAGTCAAATCTCGGTTTAGCAACTTCCTCTTGGGTCTCTTACACGTTACGAATCCCTTTCTGCCCGATATCTTCTCCTTTTGTGCAGGACACGGCCTTACAGTCGTGGTTTTTGAAGGCACCCGAGAAGGCACGAGTGAATAGGGGCTATGGGAAACTTTTATGGAAGCTTCCAAGCCTCTGAACACCAAAGATGATGTGGAGAGAGAAAAAGAGGATTATTGGGAGAGGATAATGACACTGATGATGAGGATGGTGATAATGATGATGATGATAGTGGTGATGATAGGGCCCGGGGCTACAGCGTGGCGATGTCGTGGTAGCGTAGTGTGGCGGATGGCGACGCCCTAGGGCAGCACAACAGCTCCCTCTCTCTCTTCTCTCCCCTCCCTCAAGCTTGGGGAGGGGGTGGTTTTATAGGCCTTTAAGGGGGGGCATCGACACACGTGGAGGGTGGCATGATCCCCTCCCCATGCTCCTCTCTTCTCCACTTAGCTCCACTCCCTCTCACACTCCTCTCCCCCGCCATGCATCGGATGAGGGGGATGGGTTTATAATAAAAAAAATTTGCACAAAATTTAACCATTATCCCCCCTTTTTCCTCATGAAGGGTATTCTCGTGCGGCCTACTTTTAGCCTCGGTCTCTTTTGCACAATGTGGCTGGTGTTTATTGACGCGTGCGCAGGGTAAGCACTTTAACCACCAACATTTATCGATGTGGGAGATTAATTTAAGTTGATTTATGCACGTGGCATGCAGGGTCATTAATATTTTGTGTGGAAATATTACATTATCTCCCCCTTAGAGGAATCGAGATGTGTCAATCTTGAGAAGAATTGGGGGTGTTGTTGGTTGAGAGTACTTTCTTCCATCCAAGTGGCATCCTCTTCGGGATAACCTTTCCACTGGACGAGGTATTCTCTCAAGGTTTTGAATCTCAAATGCCTCTCTCTAACATCTAAGATCCTATCAAGCCGTAGCTCAAGGACTCCTTGGCTGGGCATTACAACTTGTTGATCATCAAGTAGTGACTAGGGTTAGGTACATACTTCTTCAGTAGGCTGATATGGAATACATTATGGACTTTTAGGTTCTCTGGGAGTTGAAGTCTATAAGCATTAGGCCCTAGGCACTTGAGGACCTTGGAATTAGCTTTTTGCATTCACCCAAGGATAGGGAACTCTTCTTTGGATGAATGCGAATGAAGACCATGTCACCTTCAACAAAGGATCTATCTTGACGTTTCAGATCCGCGTAAGCCTTCTGTTTGTCCTTGGTGGCTTGGATGTCCTGTCTTATTGACTTCATTTGGTCATCCATGTCTTCCAGCATTTGCTTTGATGCTTCAACCCTCAAGGTTGGATCCGAGAAGTTTAAAGGACTTTGATAATCGTGCCCATACAATGCTTGAAAAGGGGTCATCTGAATGCTTTGTTGGTAGGAAGCATTGTAGGCAAACTCAACCAGTGGAAAATATTGAATCCACTTTTTGGGTTCACGGCAACAATGTGCCCTTAGTATATCCTTAATAACTTGGTTGACTCGCTCCATTTGACCATCGGTTTGGGGATGGTAAGCTGTACTGAAACAGAGTTGAGTCCCAATGGCCGCGAAGATAGCCCTCCAGAAGTGTGATGTGAAGAGAGAGTCATGATCACTAATGATTCTTCTAGGCAACCCATCCAGTTTGAATATCTCCTTGATGAATAACCTTGCGATGTTAGAGGCTTTATAGTTTGTCTTAACAGGAATAAGATGTGCAACCTTGGTGAGCATATCCACCATGACCATAATGGAGTTGTATCCTCCCAGAACTTGGGGCAAGCCAACAACAAAGTCCATGCTAATGAATTCCCATTTCATTTGGGGAATGTCAAGTGGTTGCAATTTCCCTGGCATTTTGACATGTTCGGCCTTAATGCGTTGACAAGACGAACACTCAATGACATATTTGAGAACGTCACCTTTGAGCCTCTCCCAATAATAGCTCTTTCTGACTCCATTGAGGGTCCTTACATAGCCGGGATGTCCTAAAAAATGGGAGTCATGGGCTTCCCAAAGTATCTTCTGCTTGAGTGAATGGCTTGCCGGTATACATAATCTCATTCTATAGTAGACAAGTCCATCATTGATAAAGAATTCTAAATACTTTGCATGTAGCTTCGGGTCTTGATTCTTGATGGGGATCTCCCTTATCAATTTCTGATAGGTTGGATCATGGCATGCCTCTTCTTTAGCTAGCTCAAGTATTGGATTGTTTGGCATGGATACCTTTGTGGCTAGAGATCTAGCTGTTGATGGATCTTGTAAAATCGGAGAATTCAAAAATGCCTTGCGACTGAGTGAATCAGCAACTACATTCTCTGCAATCAAGGCATATTTTTTTATAAAGATGCTGTACCATCCTGTCAATTCAAGAAAACTACTTATTTCTTTGATAGTTCTTGGTGCTGGCCACTCCAGAACGTCTCTGACCTTGGCCAGATCTACTAAAATTCCTTCCGCTAATACAATAAATCCCAGATATTCAATCTGTCGCTTGAAAAATGCACACTTCTTCTGTTTAGTATAAAGCTTGTGTGCCCTCATTGTTTCAAGAACAATGCAAAGCTCTGGTTCATGATCTTCTTCCTGCTTGGAGCAGACTAGGGTATCGTCAAAGAAGACGAGTACGAAGTTATCAAGATAGGGCCTAAAGATATCCTACATTAGCCTGTTAAAGGAAGCATGAGCATTTGTTAGCCCAAATGACATGACTAGGAATTCAAAGTGTCCATATCTTGTGTTGAATGCCGTCTTTGGGATATGTTTTTCCTTGATCCTTATTTGATAATACCCAAACCTGAGATCAATCTTGGAGAAGATCTTTGCACCTTGAAGATGGTCAAGAAGTTCATCTATTCTTGGAATGGGGTATTTGTTCTTAATGGTTGATTGATTCAGCCCTCTTTAGTCAATGCATAACTGAAGCATTCCATCTTTCTTCTTCTAGAACAGCAATGGAGCTCCCCATGGTGAACTGCTAGGACGAATGTAGCCTTGGTCTAATAGTTGCTTGAGTTGCTCCTTCAGCTCAATTGCTTCCGGGATGGACATTCTATATGGTCTCTTTGCAATTGATGCAGCTCCTGGCACTAGCTTGATTTCATAATTGACTTCCCTTTGAGGAGGAAACTCTGTTAGCTCTTCAGGAAATACGTCTGCATATTCCTTTAACCATGAAGGTTCTTCCCTAGACTCCTGATTGTGATCTAGCTTATTTAGCTTAATCAAATAGACAGGTAGTCCCTTTCTAACTCCCTTTATTATTTGAGATGCTTTGGCCAGTTGAATTTTTGGCTTCCCAACCTCTCCTTGAGTTGTGACCAATTCCCCTTCAAAATTTTGAAAGGAAACTTGGCCCTTTTCACAGTGAATGTGGGCATCATTAGGTTTAAGCCAATCCATTTTGAGTAAACACTTGTGGATACCTAGGTTCATAACCCTACAAGTGAATGTCGACTTTCCTCCCAGTAGAAATTTCACCTTAGCAGTTTGCCTGGTACAAGTGACGTCACGCCCATTCGCTAATTCCACAAGCAAGGTAGGTGCATCTTTTGCGGCTATTCCTAATCTTCTTGCACAAACCGGTGAAAAAGGAATGTGTACTGCCACAATCAATCAAGGTTTTGAAAGTTTTACCTTGATAATCTGAAGGGGCTTGAATCACCAAGAATTGGCGATTCGGGCCTTTCTTGTGAAGAGCGGCGTGGACTGTTGCCCTCTCAAAGTCAGCTTCCATGGATGGGTCTTCTTCATCACATAGCTCCTTGTTGGCAACACTGGAGGTTCTCCCCCTGGCCATGACAGCGGCTCCTTGGCTACACGGACGGTTCCTTGGAATGGTCCTTGACATTGTCATCCGCTAAGCTTGGGACACTGCCTTTTAAAATGACTGGGCTCATTGCAATGGAAGCAATAGAGATTTCGGCCATTACCTTGGGTAGGAACAAAATTATTGACAGTGTTGGTCCTAGCTTTCTTTCTTTGTCCCGGATTTTGGCATTGCCACTACAAGATATAGGCCTTATACTGACGTTTAAAGTGACGAAAATACAAACAACAAAATTTACCCCCGTCATCGCAAAAAGCGTCGTTATTAACGATACCATAGAAACGTCGGTATTGGCATCGCTATTGGCGACGCTATGCACGTCGCAAACCGTCGCTATCAGCATCAGTATTGGCACCGCTATCAGGGTCACAATGCTGATAGCGATGGTTTGCGATGTGCATAGTGTCGCCAATAGCGACGCGAGCAGTAAAATTTGCGACGCTGATAGCGATGGTAACAGGGATTTAAAAAAATTTGTGGCACATATAGTACTGTGTGCTTTATGAGAGCCATACAAAATAGTTTCTGCACTAATGTGTACAATGCGCTTGCAAACAAAAAGAATGTATACTGAAATCATAAAAGTGATACATGAAATAAATACATAATCGTATAAAAAGTGATTGGTACAATCATGACAAGATATCACTAATACATAGAACATGTCTACATAGATCAGGCGGCTCAAAAATAAAGATGTGTGAGCTCCAGGGATCCAAGGGTGAGCTACGCATCCTCGTCCCCCGAAAGCTCGTCCCGCCGCAAAGGAGCATCGAACGGAATCTGCAGAAAAAGAAACAACACATCCATCCACCATACAATAATGCATTCAAATATCTCATGGTAACTATGAACAAGAAAGATGAGTGACTTACAGGGCCACCACGTCTATACAATCAGTTGATCAATGCATTGAGACCGTGCTTCTCTGCATATCGAGTCTCAAGGCCAGACGAATCGCGATTTGTAATGGAGTGCTGCAAAGAAAACAAAATACTAACTGTTAGAAACATGATTGTTAGTACAAAGAATATTTCAAAAAAATAAACAAGCAAAACAAAAGAAAAACTTTTAAAGTCCTCCAAATATGTCCTGTGGCCGCCACTCCCAAGATGATGGACCACTCCAGCCTTGAGTCGTGCTGACTCCAACGTCCTGGAGAATCTATAGCCTCCTCCCTCAGTCGGCGCCAGTCGTCTGCATCTAACCACTCGGGCTTTGCAACCCCACTCTTGATTGCCTTGCGTGCGTCGGATCGTCTATGTGACATGTATGCACGCACGCAATCCATCATCCAGCCCGTAGAGAATCTATCTACTGCAGCTGGCACCGAAAACTCCTCGTGCAAGGATACTACTATGTAGTCCTTGCTCCCCTCTGGTATGTTCTTTCAATGATCCAAGGCATTGTGCTGAAAAACTTGTTGGCACAACTGTCTCATGCGAGCCATCACCCTCCTCCCCTCATCATTCATGATGATGGCTCCTGACCTACTATCGACCGGATATCCACAACCCCTAGGATTCTACCTAAGATTGGTCCTCTCCCATCTACATCCACGCTCCTGGGCATATCCAGGAGACCCCTCTGCATCCGATGTATCGACGGGGGTAATCTCTCTCGGAGTGGCACCCAAAGGGGTGCTACCTGCTAACGGCTGCGTAAAAGCTGGAGTAATTGGAGTAGACATCCCCACACGTGTGACAAATCCTGGAGGTGATGCAACTCTAGCTGAACAATGAGACGGAGACACCCCATCCATGTCTCCACAGCATCCACATGAGCCACGAGAGTGAAGAGTCGCACCTGTATCCCGTGTATACCATGCTCAAGGATTTGTTTGTCCCGGTAGATAATTATTCATTATTGTAGAGAAAAAAGCATTGGTTCATAAGGTTCATGAGTTGGAGACTAAATGTTTGGACTTGACTAAAAGATTGGATAATGCCTTAAATGCTAAAAGAAAAAGTGATGAATATGTTACTTCATCATTGCAACAAAAAGATTGGTGACAAGGATGCTATGATTAATGAAGTTCTTCACGAGTTGAATATAGAGTTGAAGGGGATGAAACACGATTCTTCTTTGGGATTTAGTGGTGATCAGTCAATTATTGAGGTGTCTTCTTGTATGGCCATTATACCTTATATACCTAGCTACGGTCTCTAGGTTATGTACTTTGAGTATCTTAGAGGGGCTCTACTAGGATTACTTATACAACTGCACTAGAGGGCTTTGAGTATAAGTAATCCTAGTCAACAAAATACAACTTTGTCAACAATTCCTAGTTGTATAACTAATCCTAGGTGCCATTGATGAATATTACTTTCGACTTTGTTTCATCATAGTTCTTTCTTAGTCTCATTTTGTTGACACCTAGGATTACTTATACAACTGCACTAGAGGGCTTTGAGTATCTTAGAGGGGCTCTACTCAATGTTGATTGCTCAGTGTGGTTTATTAAGGGATGCAAGGCCTTTAGCAAGTTATAACTATGTTCTATGTGTTAGTCTTCATGCTACTTAGTTTTCATGCTATATACTACTTAATTGCATACTAGTGGGTTTTGAGTCGTGACTATCCCAGTGATACACTGGGTTGTGCCATGTGTTAGGGCTCCAATTGCATCATCTATCTTAGTACTTGTAAGCATGTAGGTGCATGAAATCAATATAAATATATTTTCAGTCAGGACGAATGAAAGATCTTTAGGGCAGTTCCCGTATAGGGTCGATGATGCTTGATTCTACTACTTTGTTCTTGTTTCCTAGAAATTAGTCCTATCTATAATAAGTTATTTGTTCAAGAACGATCGTGCTGAGAGTATTTTGATTCATAATTTTTAGGTGAGCGGTGCTTTGTAAATGATTATGATGTATATCTTATGTCTGCATATTAGTCCTAAACAATTAATGATCAATATGTATGTAAATCAATTCGAGAAGTTATATGCAGTAGTAGGAATATTTTAGGCAAAACTAGTGTTTCACATGGGTGTATCCCAAGGCAGTGTATATTGTCAGATGTATATCCAGTCTTATCCAACATTCCTGCCACACTTTTGGAGATTTTGGGTCTCCAAACCCATCTCACATTTCCCTTAATATTCTTGCACTCCCTCAATTTTCTACACTGGTCTAACGAACTCAATGCAAACTTATCCCTATGGCCAAATGGCCTCACATCCTTATGAACTTTGTGAAGCACAGGGGGACTTTTAGCATTTTGCATCCTCTTTACAAAAGATGTCTTTACTTGTTTACGTCCATACTGTAAATTTTCTTCCATTAGAACCATGCTTTCACTGGAGGGAACAACATCCACCTGGAAGCATGATTCCAACACCAAAGGTCTCTCAGGAGCCTTACTAGCAACAAAATTAGAACCACACACAGAATTCTTATCAACACTCATAGGCCCATTGGTGCAATCCATATTTCCATCACAACCATCTCTCGTGGAAGTGTTGCAAGCCCTAATGGGACTTACATGGCTTGGAACCTATTCACTGAGAGGCATGCCATTAATACTCATAGGATGGCCATTTTCTGCTTTGAGATTTTGGCCACCAAGGTTCCCCTCATAGGCTACCTTGGTATCAACAAGTGAGCTGTCTTCTTGCAGAAATGATTGGAAGCTAGGATGCACTTGTACTGAGCGGGGAACGCTCCAAAAGTTTTCCCAACATTTCTGAATATGACCCACATAATCGATGGCATGCATTTTTGCTTCCCTTAACGACTTAGGATTCCACAGTCCCACTTGGATTTGCGTATTAATCTCTAAGCCATTCAGAAAGAGCTCACATAGCACATCATCTGCTAATGCAATGGCTCTTCTTGGCCAAAGCCTAAGAGTACTATCAAAGGCTCTAGCATACTCTTTAACAGAAAGATAAGACTCCTATCCCTAAGACCTGAATCATAGGGAGCTGTTTTTCATACTCATCTAGAAATCTATCACAAGTCTCCTCAAATGATTTGATCGACCCTCTTGGGAGGCTCCAGTACCATTTCCTTGCCTCTCCCTTTAAGGTACTTGGGAATACGAGCATCCGATGTATATCGTCGAACCCACTTGCAATGCAAGTTAGGTCATATTCTCTTAAATGAATCATCAGATCCTCATTTGGCAACCCATAAAACACTGGGAGATCCCTATAAAGAGGAGGGCATTTCGTCCTCCCTTTTGGGATCAACACCGAGTCATTAAAATCTTCGTATTCATCATGATCTGGGTCTAGCCTCTTAGGATCTTTAACCTCTTCCATCCCCACCCTTTTTGATGTAGGGGGGTTAATATCCTCATTGATATCCCTTTCTGCCAACTCACTGAGTGGTCTAGGGAGTCCTATAAATTTCAACATATCCTTTTGATCCCCTCTTAGAGGTCTTCCATACCTTTCCCTTTAAAAGGAAAGTCCATAACGGGTTTATATAAGAGTTTTTTGGTCCTTATCTAAAGCAGATTTATCATTACTACTTCTTAAAACTTGGGAACCGTGCCTTTTAAGCAACGGTTTTTCCTTGACAGCTAAGGCTTCTAACATCATTATGATGCCTACTATGTCGTCATGGTGGCCCATTACATGGGATGTTTCAACCACAAGCATATTCCATCGTATATCCACACTTTCCCATGGCATTATGGCTTTAGCATGATGACTTTTTGATGCCACAACTACCATAGTTTCCAACATGCTTGTTTCATGCTCTCTAGGTTGATGGATGGTTAAACATGATTTCTCTTGGGTCAAGACCACACCAAGGCGAACCTCGGCCCATGCCATCGTTTTAGAGGATGGGGTAACCACTACTGGGCTACTCTTTTCATCACATAAATTATCTTCTGCAGAGAACTCATGCTCTACATAACTAACTAAGTCCATTAGTAAGTTTTGTATGGGGAAAGCCAAGTTTTTCCATCCTTGAACAAACCCCATTTTATGGATAATTTTGGGTCCCTTGAAACCCTAGATTCAAAAACCGCCACTTATAGGCGGCTCCCGGTAGACGCACCACTGATGGGACCTAAAATGGGCCGGCACTAGCTCATGCACTAGCCAGACCTCTATCATGCGCTCAACAACCCCATGGCCTCGCGGCCAGGAGCGTGGATGACACATACATCATCTTCCTAATCATCTTGTGTTTGTATCACGTCTCGTAGTCCAACTCTAACCCAATTAACACTCCTTAGAGGGAGTCCCAGCACATTGCCAAATAGCACGAAGTACAAACATAGGAGGTCCTCCCACGACTGACTGTCGCTACCTCACTGCGACTCTCCTACACCTTGGGGATTGGCCCCTCGATGCGTTGCTAAACATATATAACACAATATCACACAACATTCTCTCAAGGTACCAATTGATCATATCCAGAAATGTACCATTTTCCTCACTTTCTTTCCCCTTAGACCCAACGCCTAGCCTACAGCTTAGGACAACCTTACTCACTCAACGTTGGTCATGTTCCTCTAGAAAGCAATTGCCATGCATCCAGGAGGTATTGTCTAATACTCTTTATCATTTTATGCTTCATGCAAATTGTGAATGTCCATGTGCTCAAACAATTAAGACAATCAACATTTGTGCACATGTGGAAAACATTTCTTTCAATGATCTTGACTATCGCTCGTATGCGGCGTTGCATGAACCTAGCACCGAGAAACCCTCGTGCTACTAGGTTCTTAATTTTTAATTATCAACCAGCCTAAATGGTATGCATAAAAACCAACAAACTTTTCATCATTTCATTCAGCATTTAAACACTTTTCATACACTCTACCCCCTCACCCGTTTAGGTTGTGCATGGTGCATAGGTTTAGGGTTCATTTTCCGCATTTTTATTCTATAAAAAGCCATAAAAACTCACTAGAACATAAAACCAGGGTTGAACTCAGGCTCAACCTCATACTTTAGACCCCCCATACATCCATAAACATGAATCTTATTTTTCCTTAATTTTTGGCACTCAAAATCTATTTTTTCCCTTATTTTCTCTATTTTTCTTATATTTTTTGCAATATTAAATGACTGAAAATTCAAAATGAGTTATGGGTTGGGGCTCTTAGGTTTATTTTCAGCAAAAACACAAGTTTAGTTGGTGTTTCTTACTATATTTTCCATTGATATATCAAAAACACCCAATTTTCCCATATTTCGCGTGTTTTACGGGTTTTACACTATTAATTTCATCCACAACACTTATGATTATTTGATTTTCTGATTTCAAACAGTTGGAAGACATTGCAAACAACATTATAATGCATAATCATCCCATGGGAACAAATATTCATGAAGCAACTTGAATAAAAACACAATTTTCCTTTGTAAAAATGAGATTACCGTTCTTTGTGGGTTGTGGGTTTTTATTTGCCATATCTCGGGACTGATTTCTAGCCACCATTAATGCTCATGACAGTCCACAATCAACAATCTTCCTTCCTCTTACACCATGGAGCAATCCGGTCTTCATTGGACAAGCATCCATCATCCATTCTTCTTCTTCTTCTTCACCACATGAATCTGCCTTTAGGGGAGAGAGAGGGAGGAGAGAGAAAGACTAAAATTAGAATTCTTCATAGAGACTGCCATTGGAGGAGCGAAGCACGGCGATAGAGTCAGCATCCAGGAGGGATTCAAGCCCCGTAATCGATTGGGGGGGTTATTCACAGCCAGCCATCACCCTCTCCATGCCATGAAGCGCAAATTTCGGGCGCCATCTTCCTCCAAGTTTTTTCATCCCTCATTCTCTCTCCACGTTTTTTGCTTCACATGCTCAATTTTGGCCTCCCAAGTGTCCACCTTTTCATATCTTGACCATTTTGTGGCCATTTTCCCGTCCGGACTCCGAATTGAGCTCTGAAAAATCCCGGGCGTCCGGCTCGGCATCCTGCATTGGCTGGTAACTCTTGTCAATCCGCACGACAGTCTGAAAATTTATTAAAAATCAACAAGTGTCGCTCGGGTGCCTTTAAAGCACTTTGGCGCTTAAAATCGTCCTAGATCGAGCCGCCCCCTTCGACGTTGAATATTTTTCCCTTGATATTCATAATTTTTAGCTATTTTTAAGCACTTCTTGGCACCAAAATTCCGCTCTCACCTTCGGGCGGATTATGGAATAGCCTACGGGCTGGATTATTATAATGTATTCCAAAGACTTATAAACAAGATGTTTTGTTGAAAATGAACTTTTTTGACACTGTTTTTCTATGTCAGTGCTTAAATTACATGAAGGAACCGGTGTTTAACTGGCTAATTAAGGAAGCTGTTTTTGCTTCTCAAAGTAAATGTGGTAGGTAATTAGACAACTAAAGCAGAAAGTGCGGTGGATGTGGCCATGGGTCCGTCCTACGGATGGGTGGTCCCGGTTGGCCGGGAACTTTTCTCAAAGAATTTGGCAGCAAGGTAACGATGACTTAGAATCTAGGAAGCTAGAGTCCCGATTTTTGTTGTTTTAGGGGAACGGAATGGGACTATGCCTTATGGGTAGAGAGATCAAGCTTCACATCTCTCTTGTTTCCCATTCCCCTTGAACCAAGTGCAGCATGAATCCGCTTCGACCCTCACGTTTCTGCGTAAAGTAGTCTCCTGGGGTTTGACGCTAGCTACCGTTCTAGGAAATTGACCACTAGGAAAACCCTGCGGTCCTAAGTGGGAATGGTCGAAATGCTTCCGCTTCGTGGCAAACTTGGAAAGACCTAGATCACAAACCCTGTGTCATTCCATGGGAGTGTCGGACGGCACTTTCTGGACTCTCTTCCCGATGGGCTACTAAGACGTGTCCTGCAAATGAACAGGTGGACACGTTACAATTGGTATCAGAGCGAACCAACCACGATTTAATATTTTCAAGGAAACTTACTGAGGTGAAGTAGAGAAAATGTTGATGTTAAGAATATTTCCTTACTTACTTATCAATGCTGACTTGTAGAGTCGCGAACCATGGAACAAATTCTTGGTGTTCTAGGTTATGTTTATGACTGCGATGCGTGCTTTAGATTATTGATGGAGGATCGATATGATGAATATCCTAGACCACATCTACAATCCTTCACCTTTGTACGTGAAACAGAGATGGACTGATGATTTAGGAATTTATTATATAGCTACCCACTGATTTGCGTACCTTCGAACCAACTTAAAGAGAATCAAGTGGTTGGAGGACCTAAAGATCATGAAGCTGTTCATCTTTGTTGAGGCTCACGCAAACGCAACCCTACATATCGGCGGTTGAAAGGTCAAGCAGAACAAGTATGTGTACGAGGAAGTGACTTGAATAATCCCGACCGACAGAATCAAGGTGTTGGGATGTTATGAGAAGAACGGGTATCAAAGGAAAGGATACCCTAATCTTCCTATGACCTATCGATTCCTGAAAATCCATGACCCCAATCCATACTATTACTGAGTTCCTGTACCTGAACATAACACAATCTTATTTTCCCCAAATCGATCTATCAGCTGGTTCCATCTTCCCAAAAATAGTACTCAAAAGGGCTACGCCCATATGAATGAAATAAACTTTTTTTATCAATGATTGTTTTGACTGTGAGCATTGGTAAAGGAGTTAAGTGATTAGGTCACTTGGCTGAAAGCTAGATTAGGCATGTAAAGTAGTGTGGGAACCATTTGGCAAGTTTTTAACGTAAAGAATTTTAATGCCCAGGCACAACCCCAAGTGCATATTCCTAGTCCGATCCTTACACCAAGTACGGCCATGATTCAGGAGAAGAAGTTTCTTCTCAAGCAAATCAAGCCACCAGAATTTGACGGCAAGGGAAGGACCGTCCAAATTGATGCCAAGATCTGGACCGAATCCATGGAGGATTATTTCGAAACAGCCGGTACTGCACCTGCTAACCAAGCAATGCTCGCCAAGCTGAAGCTTACCAGCGAAGCAAGACTTTGGTGGAAACAATGGTGTAGAGACCAAGGGATCTCGGAAGGGTCAGTTACTTGGAAAAAGCTTAAAAGAGCCGTGCAAGGAAGATATCTACCACTTGCCTACCACATGCAGAAGATGAACGAGTTCTATGAGCTGAAATAGCTTGGTCTATCTCTTGATGCATACTATTCAAAGCTCGTCTCTCTTTTGAAGTATGTGCCACAAATGGATATGACACAACAGTGTCAAAGTTTTGTGCTGGATTAAACCCACCCGTAAACACCCGCCTCGAATTAATGTGCCCAACAGACCTTCAGGATGCGCTCATTCAAGCTTCGCCCATAATACAGTAGGTGCAGACCAGACCAAGAAATAACAAGACTTGGTCTTACAAGGATCAAAAGAAGGGAGTGTATAAGTCCCAAGCTAAGAGAACGCAAGGCCAAAATTATGGACAAAGGAAGAAAGCTAGGACCAACAATGTCAATAATTTTGTTCCTACTAAGGGAAATGGCCACAATCTCCGTTGCTTTCATTGCAACGAGCTTGGTCATTTCAAAAGGCAATGTCCCATGCTTGGTAGAACAACATCAAGGACCACCCCAAGGGACCGTCCGTGGCCTAGGAGCCGCCACCTAGACCAGAGGAAGAACCACCAGTGTTGTCGAAAAGGAGTTCGGTGATTAAAAATACCCGACCATGGAAGCAAACTTTGAGAGGGCAACAGTCCATGCCACTCTTCACAAGAAAGGCCTGAATCACCAATTTTCGGTGATTCACACTCCATCGGATTATCAAGGTAAAGGCTTCAAAACCTTGATTGATTGTGGAAGCACACATTCCTTTATTTCACCAATTTGTGCAAAAAGATTAGGAATAGCCATAAAAGATGCCTTGCTTGTGGAATTAGCAAATGGTCGTGAGGTCACTCGTACCAGGCAAACTGCTAAGGTGGAATTCCTACTGGGAGGAAAGCCGACTTTGGTCAGATTCAAGGTTATGAACCTAGAGGTATCCATGAGTGTTTGCTCGGAATGGATTGGCTTAAACCTAATGATTCCCACATTCACTGTGGAAAGGGCCAAGTTTCCTTTCAAAATTCTGAAGGGAAATTGGTCACAACTCAAGGAGAGGATGGGAAACCAAAAATTCAACTGGTCAAAGCATGTCGAATAATAAAAGGAGTTAGAAAGGGGCTACTTGTCTATTTGATTAAGCTAAATAAGCTTGATCAAAATCAGGAGTCTAGTGAAGAACCTTCATGGCTAAAGGAGTACACAAACGTATTTCCTAAAGAGCTGACAGAACTTTTGCCTCAAAGGAAAGTTGATCATGAAATCAAGCTAACGCCAGGAGCTGCACAATCGCAAAGAGACCATATAGAATGTCCATCCTGGAAGGGATTGAGCTGAAGGAGCAACTCAAGCAACTGTTAGATCAAGGCTACATTCGTCCTAGCAGTTCACCATGGGAAGCTCCAGTGCTATTCCAGAAGAAGAAAGATGGAACACTTCGGTTATGTATTGATTACAGAGGATTGAATCAATCAACCATTAAGAACAAATACCCTATTCCAAGAATAGATGAACTTCTTGACCATCTTCAAGGAGCAAAGATCTTCTCCAAGATTGATCTCAGGTCTGGATGTTATCAGATAAGGATCAAGGAGGAAGATATCCCAAAGATGGCATTCAGCACAAGATATGGACACTTTGAGTTCCTAGTCATATCATTCGGACTAACAAATGCTCCAGCCACCTTCAACAAGCTAATGCAAGATATCTTTAGGCCCTATCTTGATGACTTTGTACTTGTCTTCTTCGACGATACCTTAGTCTACTCCAAACAGGAAGAAGATCATGAACCCCAGCTTCGCATTGTCCTTGAGACAATGAGGGCACACAAGCTTTACGCCAAGAAGAAGAAGTGTGTATTTTTCAAATGATAGATTGAATATGTGGGATTCATTGTATCAGTGGAAGGAATCTCAGTGGATCCGGCCAAGGTCAGAGACATTCTGGAGTGGCCAACACCAACAATTGTCAAAGAAATACGTAGTTTTCTTGGATTGACATGATGGTACACGGTCTTTATCAAGAACTATGCCTTGATTGCAGTGCCTCTGACGAATCTACTGAAGAAGCAAACATCAATTGTATGGTCAACTGCTGAACAATCCAGCTTTGATAAACTAAATTAAAGTTTAGTATCAGCACCTATCCTGAAACTTTCAGACCTTAGTAAGGAGTTTGAGGTAATAACTGATGCTAGCACACTTGCCTTAGGATGTGTGCTTATGCAGGAAGGTCATCCTATAGCATACTCTTCGAGAAAACTGAAGAGCCATGAGAGGAATTATGCTATCCACAATCTGGAGCTGTTAACTGTCATCCATGCTCTCAAGCTTTGGAGACACTACTTGCTGGGTAAAAAGTTTACCCTAGTGACGGATCATAAAAGTCTCAAATGGATTTGTACCCAGAATGAGCTCAATATGAGGCAACGTCGATGGATTGAAGTACTGGAGGAGTATGATTTTGAAATCAAATATCGGCCTGGAAAGGAGAATGTAGTTGCCGATGCACTCAGTCGCAAGGCTTTTCTAAATTCTCTAATTTTGCAAGATCTATCAACAGCCAGATCTCTAGCCACAAAGGTATCCTTGCCAAACAACCCAATTCTTGAGCAAGCTAGAGAAGAGGCATGCCATGATCCAGCCTATCAGAAGATGCTAAGGGAGATCCCTATCAAAAGGATCAAGACCCAAAGTTATAGGCAAAGTATCAAAAATTCTCTATCAACAGTGGACTTGTCTACTATAGAACGAGATTATGTATACCGGCAAGCCAGTCACTCAAGCAGAAGATACTTTGGGAAGCTCATGACTCCCCTTTTCCAGGACATCCTGGCTATGCCAAGGCCCTCAATGCAGTCAGAAAGAGCTATTATTGGGAGAGGCTTAAAGGTGACGTTCTCAAATATGTCACTGAATGTTTGTCTTGTCAATGCATTAAGGCCGAACATGTCAAAATGCCAGGGAAGTTGCAACCACTTGACATTCCCCAAATGAAATGGGAATTCATCAGTATGGACTTTGTTGTTGGCCTGCCCCAAGTTTAGGGAGGATACAACTCCATTATGGTTGTGGTGGATATGCTCACCAAGGTTGCATATCTTATTCCTGTTAAGACAAACTATAAAGCCTCAGATATCGCAAGGTTGTTTATCAAGGAGATATTCAAACTGCATGGGTTGCCCAGAAGAATCATTAGTGATCGTGACTCACTCTTCACATCACATTTCTAGAGGGCTATCTTCGAAGCCATTGGGACTCAAATCTGTTTCAGTATAGCTTACCATCCCCAAATCGATGGTCAAACGGAGCGAGTCAACCAAGTTATTGAGGATATGCTAAGGGCACACTACTGCCGATAACCAAAAAAGTGGATTCAATATTTGCCACTGGTTGAGTTTTCCTACAATGCTTCTTACCAACAAAGTATTCAGATGACCCCTTTTCAAGCATTGTATGGGCACGATTGTCGAAGTCCTTTAAACTTCTCGGATCCAACCTTGAGGGTCTCAAAGCAGATGCTGGAAGATATGGATGACCAAATCAAGTCAATAAGACATGACATCCAAGCCGCCAAGGATAGACAGAAGGCTTACATGGATCTGAAACGTCAAGATAGATCCTTCGCTGAAGGAAATATGGTCTTCATTCACGTACGTCCAAAGAAGAGTTCCCTATCCTTGGGTGAATGCAAAAAGCTAAGTCCAAGGTATTGTGGACCCTACAAGATTCTCAAGTGCCTAGGGCCTAATGTTTATAGACTGCAACTCCTTGAGAACCTAAAAGTTCATAATGTATTCCATATCAGTCTATTGAAGAAGTACGTGCCTAACCCTATTCACATGCTTGATGATCAACAAGTTGTAATGCCTAGCCAAGGAGTCCTTGAGTTATGGCCTAACAGGATCTTAGATGTTAGGGAGAGGCATTTGAGATCCAGAACCTTGAGAGAATACCTTGTCCAAAGGAAAGATTATCCCAAAGAGAATGCCACTTGGATGGATGAAAGTACTCTCAACCAACAATACCCCCAGTTCTTCTCGAGATGAGGACATCTCGATTCCTCTAAGGGGGAGAGAATGTAATAATTCCGCATGAAAAACTAATGAATTTTGACCACTACACGCCCCGCGCAAGAGCAGCTTAAAATAATCCCCCCGCGACTAAATGAACCCTGGGCTAAATACTCCATCCTCACGCGTTAATAAACTCCACCCGCATGGTGCATAAGAGGCCGCGGCTTGAAAAATGCAAGCCCGCATGAGAACACCTCTTCTAGAGGGAAAAAGGGATAATGGTTATAATTTTGGCAAGATAATAATAATAATTACCCCCTCCCCTCAGCGGATGCATGGCAGGGGAGAGGGAGTGTGAGAGAAATGGCATAGTGGTGGAGTGCATGGAGGAAGGGAGGAGGCATGCAAGCCATCCACGTTGGCTATCTCCCCCCCCCCATTAGCCTATATAAACTCCCCCTTGGAGCTTGGGGAGAAGGGAGGGAGTGCCGTGCTGACAAAGGAGAGAGGAGACAGTCGACGTCCGCCAAGCTACCGTGCTGCCGCCATATCCGCCACGGGCTGCTACTGCGCCAGATCACCACCTCCACTTCACCATCACCATCATCATTATCATCCCCATCTTCGTCATCGGCATCTTCATCCACTCAAATACCTTTTTCTCTCTCCACGTAAGCTTCTGATAAGAAGCTTAGAAGCTTCTTGGAAGCTTCCACCAAGGGCTTCCTTAAGCCTTGTTTTCACATGCCTTTCCGGGTTTCAAAAATCGGATTCGTAAGCCCCAACTTCTGCGCGAGGAAAGAAGTATCGGCCTCATAGGTAGTTTGTAGATCGGATAAAGGCAAGGATGAGTTTGCGGAGTCAAGAATCTACGTCATCGATGACCCCCAAACAGAAGACACGAGGTGCACACGTAGGAGCCTCCAATCCAAGTGTACACGTGGACATCGCTGTGAGTCCTCATGCCCAGGTTCTTAGAAGTTTAATTCCGCATAAAAGAAATGCATTAGGCATGTTTAAATTTCATGAGGAAGTTATGAATGCAATTATTCATTCATCTTACAAGTTTTAGTTGCTTGTTGCACTTTGCTTGCATTTCCAAAGCTGCAATCCTAAACGCATATTGCATAGATTAAAAAGATGAAATTGTTTAAATGCATCCTTGTCTTCCTCGCAAGAAAGAACAAGTACTTAATGCATTTAGGCAATGATTCCCTAGATGTGATTCATAGGAAATAATCGTCGACGTCCATAAAAATGTTGTCCAAGTAATTGCATTACATGGAAGGGATTTATGTACCATGCATATTGCATGCGATGTTAATTGCATCCTAGGTTCATTAAGTGTCGAAGGACAAATTAAAATCATTAATGGTCTCGTGATATTCATGAACTTCTTTATCGAAGTTGTTTTAGAAATAGATGCATTTCATATTAAATCATGAATTCAATACATCGAACAAAGGGTTTATATGTATAGTTCTCGATGCAATTCAACGTAGGCTTTTATATGAGTTAGCCCTGAATTGTCTATCATTATAGATTAGGCAAGGAAAAGAGATGGTCATTTTCCGTTTTATAGTTGCATAGAAGGAAAAAGTCAATGAATCACATATTTACACGTAATGTGATGTCTTGCAACTATTTACACCTTTTAGGAAAAATATTAGCGTCTCTAAGAAAAGATTGTTTCTTGTCGCAAGACAAGTAGACCGATTTAGCTAAATCACTTGTAATGACATAACCCACATGGGATTCTTAAAAGCATAAAAAATTAGTACAACAAACACCTCAAAGTGCTAGCTAGGGTTTAGTCACATTAAAAATTCTGCCTAGTATCGCACTTTGGATGGCAAGTCAAAACTTTCGATCCCAAAGATCCTACCCACATTCATGGAACGTTAGGGTTAGCTAAACGCCCATGCAACAACAATCTAGGGTTTCACCCTAATGATCGAATGACCTAATACTAGACTTTCGATTGAGTTTAGAAACCCTAGGGTCAAAACGTTGTCGGCCTAGTAAGGTTAGGGTTGGGTTGGGTCAAGAGGACTCCCAAACCCTACATCTTGATCAAGCATATTTCTTAACCAAGAAATGCCGTTTGATGGGAGAAATGATTCCACAAGTTAGGTGTGACACTTGTGCAACAAGTTGCAATGTCGCATGGCTTTGTGTTTAAATCACAAGATAGATTTGCCACTCCTTGGAACAAGGTTGGCAGGTTCCAAGTACAAGCTTAATTTGCAAGAGGATGAGTAGTCATCCTAATACTGAGGTACCAAGTTAGGGTAACGAGAAATTGACCAATCATGTTAGAGCGACGAGGTTGCCCAGGATTTACTATCTTAATTTAAGGAACCTAAGGTGTTTGTTAATTTTGGTTAATAGCGTATAAACCCTAACCCAAGGATAAAAGGATAAACAAACAAACCCTTGTGGATCTTGCCAAGTCACAATTGATCCCGGATCGAATGCTCAATGCATTCGGAGAGGAGGATTCACACCTTAACAATTGGCCAAATAAACGACCACTGGATTGATTGTGTTTGTACAGTTAGGAGCATTGTTTGTACTTCTTTGCTCAATGAACTAAATATGGAAAACTAATTTAATGCTTCAAGTTGAAGGCCTAGAGGGAGAGGTAGTTTCAGTTACCCCCGACTGTCTACTTGACCCTATCCAAGGGGGCTGTTAGCCGCGCCGGGTACGTGGACCAAACTCTTCGCAAGAGGTTTCTCCGTGGGTGCTACTTGGAGTAAGAGGATGCCTGGGTGCCAAGGGGGCTCTGGCCCTAAATCCCTTGCCTCCGTGTCCTGCACAAGAGGCCGATGTGACTCAGGATTGGATCTCGAGGCCCGCATACTAGTCTACAGGCGGAAACTTGGATTAGTAATCCTTGACGATTGCTGGATTAGCCTTCGAACGGATTATGGATTGCCTTTAGGCAGATTATGGAATAGCCTATGGACTGGATTATTATAATGTATTCCAAAGACTGATAAACAAGATCAATTGTTGAAAAGGAACTTGTTTGACATTGTTTTTCTGTGTCAGTGCTTAAATTCAAAGAATTTGGTAGCAAGGTAATGATGACTTAGAATCTAGGAAGCTAGAGTCCCAATTTGTGCTGTTTTAGGGGAACGGAATGGGACTATGCCTTACAGGTAGAGAGGTCGAGCTTTGCATCCCTCTTGTTTTCCATTCTCCTTGAACCATGTGCAGCATGAATCCGCTTCAATCTTGACATTTCTGCATAAAGTAGTTTGCCTGGGGTTCGACGCTAGCTACCATTCTAGGAAATGGACCACTAGGAAAACCCTAATTCAGGTCAGTTCTAAGTGGGAACGGCCGGAATGCTTCCGCTTCGTGGTAGACTTGGGAAGACCTAGATCGCAAACCCCGTGCCATTCCACGGGAGTGCCGGGCGGCGCTTTCTAGACTCTCTTCCCAATGGGCTGCTAAGACGTGTCTTGCAAATGAACAGGTGGGCACGTTACATTCGATGCATTAGGAATAAGTATTCGTTGCTAGGTATGAAGAGAGTTAAAGGTCATTTAGGATGTACAAATATACTAAATGCACCATGTGCATGATGGGTAAGGATGATTGGAAAACTCTGCATAGTACCACACTAAGAGAGATGGAAGGGACGCATGCATCTAGACTATATCCTGAAGGCCTAGATGAAGAATCTTACGTTGCCAAATTTGTTAACTGAACTTGGTTAGAAGCGGAAGAATAAAAGACCCTTGGTTGAGTTGCGAATAAGGCATGTCCGTTGCCTTGGTTGACCAATTAATGCTTTGGGTTAGGGTTAAGATACCATAAGGTAAAACCCAAGGAAAAGAGCAAGTCAATATAAGTTAACTTACCAATAACATTTGCTTGCATGATCTTGTTTGAAATTATTGGGATCTCGCCAAGTCACGAACAATCCAGGATCGGATGTTGGGAGCATCCGGGAAAACAATCCAAGATCGGGTGCTGGGAGCATCCAGGAAAAAGGAGTCACACCTTAGCAGTTGGTCATACAAATGGCCTTGGAAATGTTCGTGATTGTATACTTAGGTACATTATTTGTACTCCTTGCTCAAGGAAATAATTCAAGAAAAAATACTTAATGCTTTAGGTTAAAATCTTGGAGGGAGAGGCAAGAACAATTACCTCCAACTGTCTGCCTAGCCCTATCCAAGGGGATTGTTAGCCGCACCGGGTATATGGACCTAACCCGCCGCGAGAGGTCTCTCCGTGGGTGCTGCTTGGAGCGGGAGGACGCTTGGGTGCCAAGGGAGGCTCTGGCTGTAAATTCCTTGCCTCCAGGTCCCACACTAGGGGCCGACGAGACTCAAGATGGGATCTCAAGGCCCGTGTACTACTCTACGGGCGGAACTTGGAGTAGCAATTCTGTAGATTGCTAGGATAGCCCTTGGGCATGATATTGGATGTACTCCAAAATTATGTTAAATAAAGAACAGATATTTGAGAAAAATGAACTTGCTTGACATTGTTTTTGTGTTTGTGCCTAAGTTACATGAAGGAACTAGTGATCAAGTTGATTAATAAAGGAAGTTGCTTTTGCATGTCAAAACATAATGTGGTAGGTAATTAGATAACTAAAGCAAACTAAGGAAAGTGCAGTGGACGTGACTTAGGTCCATCCTACAGAAGGGTGGTCTCAGTTAGCTGGAAACATTTCTCAAAAGACGAGATAACGAGACTATGAAGACCTAGCATTAGTAGGGTTAGAATCCCAATTTATGTTGTTCTAGGGGAAAGGAATGGGACCATGCCTTATGGCAGAGAGGTTGAACTTCGCATCCCTCTCGTTTCCCATTCTCCATGAACCAAGTGCAGCATGAATCTGCTTCAACTCTGTTGTTCCTACGCAAAGTGGTTCATTTGGAACTTGACGCTAGCTACTTCCTAGAGACCTTGTTGATTGGAAAGGAACCATGACTTCAGGTCGATCCTAAGTGGAAACGGCCAGACACTTCCACTCGGGGCAGACTCGGGAAGACCTAGATCGCAAACCCTGTGACATTCCTTGCGAGTGCCAAGGAGAGATTTCTAGACCCTCTTCTCAATGGGCTACTAAGATGTGTCCCACAAGCAGACGAGAAGACACGTTACAATCACCATTACTGACAAGGATCTGTCAGATAGTGAGATTCTTTCGGCAATGCGAAGGAAGGATAGTCCTCACGAATATCAACAATGATAAGGATGTACTACTTAAATATATATGGAATGTATTTTCTAAATAGATTTTCCAAACATGCACAGACATTATCCATAAATTTTTCTATTTTTCGGAGCACAAAAACCTTTTTTTCCCTCTTTTCTATTTTTTCCTATTGATTTATCAAGAAAATAGAGCATTTACTGGTTTTTTTAATTATGACAACCGAGAATCACTCATTTTTCACATTTCATCTCTCATGTATCATTTTTATCAAACCTAAAATGATAAAAACCCCATTTTCTTTGTAAAATGTGTCAAGGAGAGGAACTGGGAGAGAGAAAGAGGAGAGAGAAGACTGCAAAGAAGAAGAAGAAGAAGAGCAGAAGAGAGAGAAAGATAGTTACAGTGAGAGAGAAAGACACTTAAGTTTGAGAGATAATAGTAAAGTAGTTATCTTAAGCTAATGTTAGATAACCATGATAGGAGACTATAGTCACAATTTAGGTTTGCTTTAGGTTGATTCTTGTGGGATTGAGGTGGAACTTTCCCTACGAGGTAGAGTTAAGTAGTTTGAGATAATGCAGTTTGATTATTACAAGGGAGTTTTGAGTGGAAGTTACATTCATTACTTCTTGATAAAATTGTACCATTAGGATTCACTAGATAGACATATTACAAATATAGATATGCACCTAGATATGACTATAGTCTCTAGATTTTCAAGGCCATGCACTCTCTAGAATTTAGATGAAAAGGGATCAATTTGTACACACCTTAGATTGACTTTATGATCGTTTTCAATTATGAAAGGTGTTGGATATGGAGTGGCATGTATTGCTTTATCAATGCTGATCATCTTCCCTATATTAGAATCAACCTTAATGGGTGAAAAATCTAAAATTTGTTTAATGTTTATTTTGAAGGAATCTAGGATTAACCATACTATTAATATATCTAATTTCCATGGGTAAATCTTTATAATAGGATTCTTATCATGATGTAATGTCTCTTAGCTATTGGAAAAACTTAAATAAAAGATGACTCTTTGCCTTCTACTTTTGTAAGCTCAAAAGCTCCTAAAAATTTATGTTAAAATGTAAGAAGGCTTATATGAAATAATTATAATGTATATTAAACTAGTTTGTTATGTGTTGCAAACCAAGACATTTTAGTTGACATTAATTCTATTGAGTTACAAGAGAAGAAATCCCTTTTTAAAGAAATTATAAAAGAAAAAGAGAATGAGAACAAAAACCAGTTGTTTGTCGAAATGTAGAAAAAATGGAAAACAATGATAGTCATGATGTTCAAGATCACGAGAAATACCTCAATCAGTATGTCTCGTATCCTTGCTCTCAATGCAAGCTGGCAATTAGACGAAATCATCGCTTGTCTATAGAACACATATGACACTTTGACAAGTTCCAATTAGAGATCATTAATCAAGTGATCTCAAACTTTGAGCAAACAATAAGAAAAGTATGTATCAATCATACCTTACATTTGCAAACTAATTGAATATCATATACAAAAATATTAGACGTGGCTGTAAAATTTATATAGGGAGATGACATCTCATCCCAAGGAGAAATGCATCTATTGTGGCTAGTTAAAAGAGTGGGTGGGCGTGCGATGGATGGAGTGTCTGAGCCAATCCACCACTTGGAAGGCAAAACTCAGTCTATACTGTCAATATCAGAAGAGACATGTAGCCTTTTGGACCTTTTTTCAATATTGGAGCCTAAGATGGAGGCAATGATCGATGCATTGATGCCCACCATGGATGTGAAGACATCTAATTCGCTAAGAAAGGAAGCATCAATACCATTATATTATGGGTGTATAGTATCTCTCCTGAAGATATTTCTTGCCCTCCTAAGTATGCAAGCAAAATACCAGTGGAGCGATACTAGTGTCACCAAGTTGTTAAGGTACATTCTACGTATGCTTTGTTGATTTTTTTTCAACAACATTATAAAAAATGATTGTGCTTTTTCAATTTATTTTTGATTTTTTTTCAAGTTGTCAAAGCATCATATATTACCACTTGAAAATACCATGCTTGAGTCTTGTGATGATGCGCGGTATGTTTTACGAAAGCTCGGCATGGACTACAACAAGATCCATGTATGTGTCAACGATTACGTGCTATTTCAAGGAGAGTACTAGACTATGAAAACATGTCCAAAGTGTGGTGCTCACAGATATCGACAAGACTTGCAAGGATAAACCATCCCTCAGAAAGTTCTTAAACACTTTTCACTTATCCCCCATATACAACACATGTTTCATACGTCGGGCATGGCGAGCTTAACAACATGGCATGGGCAAAATAGATCCAGAGATGAAGTCCAATGAATATCAACGGATTTACACACATGGAACCACATTGACTCTACCTTCTTGGGCTTTACATGAGAGCCAAGGAATCTTCGGCTCGGCCTTGCTACGGATGGCATGAACCCATTTGCTCTCCGCTCAACTTCTTATAGTGTGTGGCATGTAGTCCTTATTAACTACAATAACCCGCCATGGCTTTCTACGAAGAAAGGACACCTGATCCTTAGCTTGCTCGTTCATGGCCACTACAAAGTCAAGAATATGAACATCTTTCATCCATTAGTCAATGAGCTTAAGATTTTGTGAAAGGAGAGGGTCATCATGGAAGTTATGAGCAAGTGCGATGGTGGCAATATACGAGCCATTCTCATGTGGTCCATGCATGACTTTATGGAATTGAGGAGTGCTCAGGTAAGCAGGCTTCCATTCTCGTTCGTGATATCTATCATAGCTCATTTAAGTATGTGTTCCCTAAATTGGGGTGTTGGGACATGTCTGGTTACCTCACGTTATAATGCATGTCCATTGTATGGGCCATAGTTATAAACTCACGAAGGTTACGAACCATGAAGAAGATGGTCTATCTAGGACACACCGCTTTCTTATGGTCATGAATTGAGAGAAGGTTTTCTTGGACAACCTCCAGCGCTTGAGAATGAATACCCAAAGCTGATATGAGTAGAAAATCACATCTAAATTGAATGCGATAGTTCTTGGTTTTCTATGAGTTGCCATATTGAACCCACTTACATATCAACCACTTGTTGGATCCCATGCATATTTTCAAGAATGTGGTTAGCTTACTATGGGACCACATCATAGAATAGAGAGACACTGTAGGAGCACTAATGGATTTGAAAGAGGTAGGCAAGATGGAGGCATTTTGGTTACAATCAAGTGTTGATGATCGCTTGCAACTACCTCATGCTCCTTGGGTTCTGTCCACTAAAGAGAAGAGGGCATTGTGAAATAAATTATCAGGTCTATTTGCTCCTTGACGGGTATGATGTGTTCTCTCAAATCCACTTTTTCTAAAGACCACCATCTATTAGGACTTAAATCCCATAATTGGCATAAGATATGTTAGGTACCTTCTAGCCTCGATTGTAAGTGGCCTGCATATTTGGTATTTAGTGTCTAGTCGGTGTTCATAATGCACATTCATTTGTAGCAATTTGTACTACCAATCGCAATCGCACGATGCCTCACTCCAGAAACACGTGGGGCGATTTACAAGTTGTAAAATTTAGTGCAATGATCTCATAGAAGGAGATCAATACATCCTCTATTGAATCCGCAAGGCGGGGAGTAGTGGACGCGGTGTCTGTCTCTTTGAGAAGTACCAATCCACTAGCATCCTCATGATACAAACCCACCTCCTGGTGCATCTTCTAGATGAAGTGAAGATTGCGGGACCCTTCCATACATGCGATGAATTTTCTTCTTTGAATGCTTCATGAAAACCTTGAAAGGCTTTGTGCAACAATGAGCTTGGCGAAAAGGTAGAATGGCTGAAGGTTGACTAGTATCGGAGCATTAGTGCATATTTTAGAGTGGCTACTAATGATGGATTCAAACAAAAATATACTATGGTTGCTAAAGGACGATGATACACTAACGAAAGATGTGATGGTTGCAAATGGAGTAGAAAAAGGATGGATACTGCAATGGAGGAGAAAGTGAATTGTTTTTATATGTTGCACCATGTTTCCATGGAGACCTGGGGCTCGCTAGGTACGAGCAATCGAGGAAAGATAAAAAAGAAGTGTGATCAGAATTTCGACGCAATATGCACCATCAACCGATTTGATATCTTGAGGGCATGGAAGAGATGATGCAGTTTATGCCTATGCGATGGTTACATGGAGCTCTGATCATGGAGGGGTGGAGGTCTCTACTGAGGAGTGGGAATTCTCGAGGAGATGTAGTCCAAAGGTGACCGCTTGTTTTATAATCTATCATATCTAGATTTTATATGTGAGAACTAATCTAAACATTTCAATGTACAATACAAAATATACACTGTGATATGGTCACGTGGGTGACATTTTTGGGTTGAGCACTAATCGAGTAACTGTCTTGCTTAGAGTAAGCATAAAGGAACATCCCCAGTGAACCCATTGAGGGACCAATGAAAGTGAAAGAGATGCATATCACAGAGCCTATGCAATTTCCTAAACCCATAAATGTTGCTAGAGACCTAAGTAAAGAGGATAAAGCATGGCTTGTAAATTGTTGAAAGAATATTAGGATGGTTTTGCGTGGGGCTACTCTAACTTTATGTAACGTGCCCGCCTAACAATTGTCCAAATCAATTTCTTAGCGGTCCATCGAGAAACGAATCTAAGCATCGCTACCCGACACTCCCATGGAATGTTTTAGTGTTTGTCGATGTAACGTGTCTATTAGTATCATCCAAGACATGTCTTAGCAGTCCATCGGAAAGGATGTCTAGAAAGCTCCACCCGGCACTCCCATGGAATGTTACGAGGTTTGCGATCCAGGGCTTTCCCCGTCTGCCACGTAGCAGAAATATTCTGGCCGTTCCCACTTAGGATCAACCTAAATTAGGGTTTTTCTGATTGGTCATTTCCTAACAACAACTAGCATCGGACCCAAGCGAACTACTTTACGCAGAAACACCAGGTCCGAAGCAAATTTGCGCTGCACTTGGTTCAAGGAGAATGGGAAACGAGAGGGATGCAAAGCTCAACCTCTCTGCCATAAGGCATAGTCCCATTCTGTTCCCCTAAAATAGTGTAAATTGGGTTAAGTCATAACTCTAAGTCAACGCTTTTGTTGTTTATGTCCTTTGATGCTCATCTTGCTGTTCCTCGTATTTTGAGAAAAGTTCCCGGCCAACCGGGACCACCCATCCATAGGACGGACCTATGGTCACATCCACCGCACTTTCCTCAGGTTTGTTTTAGTTATTTAATTACCTAATACATTTTAGTTGGACATGTATCAATCAGCTTTCTTAATTAACCTGTTAGGCACAGGTTCCTTTATGTAATCATATCACTTGACATAGAAAAGCAATGTCAAACAAGTTCCTTTTTAACAGGTTATCATATTTATCTTTGAAATACATAAAGTCCAGCCCGTAGGCTTATCCACAATCCGCCCGAAGGCTATCTAGCAGTCCACAAGGATCACTAATCCAAGATTCCGCCCGTAGACTAGTATGTGGGCCTCGAGATCCAATCCTGAGTCACGTTAGCCTCTTGTGCAGGACCCAGAAGGCGAGGGATTTACGGCCAGAGCCCCCCCTAGCACCCAATCGTCCTCCTACTCCAAGTAGCGCTCAACGGAGAGACCTCTCACGGCGGGTTCGGTCCACGTTCCCGGTGCGGTCAACAACCCCCTTGGTTAGGGTCAGGCACGTAGTCGGGGGTAATAAAGCTGCCTCTCCCTTCAGGCCTTCAATCTCAAGTACAATTATTTGGGAATAGATAAAGATTGGGTGGAATGATTTTCTTTTCAAAATATACATCAATGCCAAGTTAATAATCCCTATTGGATTTTGCTATAGGGACAGAATAGTAATATGGATTGGAAGAATGGATTCTCACAAAGCGATAAGTCATGGGAAGTTCGAGAAGTCCCTATTTTTGATAGCCATGACATTCGTTTTGCCCCATTACTTTCATTTTCTGCTAGCAAGACTTTGATCACCTCATCATAGATATATCGATTTTGTTCTACTTGCAGGTATCTTATATGTAGGATCAAAATTACATGAGCCTCATGAAAGATGAATAACTTAATGACCTTCAAGTCCTCCAACCATTTTAGCCTCTTCAGGTTGTTTTGAAGATAGGGGAGTCGGTTGGCATCTATATAGCAATATCCCATGCTCCAAGTCCAACACCTTTCCACATACAGCACTGAAGGGTTGTAGAGTCGATCCAGAATCCCCATCATGTCAGGTCATCTATGATAACTTGAAGAGTTCATTACCGTCCTAAATATGATATGAAATACGAGGAACCTGATACATGCCTTTTAGGTCTAGAAGCAACAAAAATCCATAAATGAGTAACATTAAAAAAATATTTTCTAGTGAAAACATCACTTCACTCTTTCTAATTTATTCCCACCTTGGTTTTTTTATTCCTTGGTTGGCTCTAATACCAACTGTAATGTGCCCACCTAATGACTATCCAAGCACATTTCTTAGCGATCCATCGAGAAATGAATCTAAGCATTGATGCCAGCACTCCCATGGAATTCTCGAGGGTTTGTAGCCTAGGGTTTCTCGAGTCTGCCTCACAACGAAACGTTCGCGGAAGCCGAACCCACTAGGATCGACTTGAAATCTGGATTCTTAGTGGACAAGGTCTCCTAATAGCATTCTAACGTTGGATCTTAGACATCCTACTTGATGCAAAGATACCCAAGCCAAAGCAAATCCATACTAGTCCCATTCTAGTCCCATTCTAACATCGGATCAACCTCTCTACCCATAGGGCATAGTCCCATTCTAGTCCCCTAAAATGGTGTGAATTGGGTTCTAACCTAATATTATCTTAAGATCATAGGACTATAGAACCTTGTGAAAAGCCTCCCAATCCTCTGAGACCACCCTTCTGTAGGACAGACCCATCAAGGATTTCACCCATCTGCTTCCCTCAATAGGTGGTTCTTTAGTTATCTAATTAGGTCCTATCATATTTATGTGTGACATTTAAAATCAATTTCCTGAATTAAGCATTTTAGGGAACATGATTCATTCATGTAAATTATAGCACTGACATGAAAGCATTTCAAAGAGGTTCCTTGGAAGTGAACTTTATATTAGCATCTTAACTTAGATACAAATTTTGTCCAAAAAGGATAGATCCCGCAATCTGTGAGGATGCACCTTATTTCCTCCAAGTTTCTGCCCTTGGACTAGTAACAAGGCCTCAAGAATCTATCTCGAGTCATGTAGATCGTTTGAGTAGGACCCGATGAGGTAGGGAATTTACAATCAGAGTCCCCCCCCCCCCCCCCCCGACATCCAAGTGTCCTCCTACGTACAAACTAATCCATGGATAGACCTCTCATAGCGAGTTGAGTCCAAGTTCCCGTCATAGTTATTTAGGACCCGATGAGGTAGGGAATTTACCGGTCTAGGATTTTAATTGGTCAGTTGGTAACCATTTTTTTGTCTTAGAATTTTATTGGGGCTCTAAGTTTACCCTAGGGTTTCCTTTCCTCATGATAGCAAGAACTTGTGTACACTCCTCTCACAACTCAAGCATAAACTAAGCCTATTTACCATTCTGAAATAATTGCGAGCATCGAATGTAATGTGATGAATAGTCATTCTACCTATGGATACGACTTTTGAGTTTTCTTGTGTTAGCTTTGAGATGTATCATATCTTGAATATGATATACCCAAGAGTGTTTTGGACCCATTGTGACTAGCTATTGGGATAGGGACCAAAAGAGCATGTTGACTCTAAGTCAAAATATGGTTGTATGGACAACTTGACCTATTTGCAATTAGAATCCTAGTTGAGGCGAATCAAATATTAGCCTCACTTATCATGTAGGATTTCATTTACCAAACTAGCCCTTGCAATTAAGCTTACCATTTCACATGCGCATCTTAAGTCTACCTTTTTAGATGCATCCCTATTATGCGGTGCAATTAAGGCTATCCATGATGCCATGCAAATCTAGATGCAAGAATTTCTTGAGTTGATGATACGATGCGGGATCCCCATTCATCAAAATTCCTTCTAATGCATTTTTGCAATTCATAAGGTACATGAGTTCATTGTAAATGTGAGTTAATTCACTCCAATGGTCTATAGGATGCAACTAACCTATACCAAATATTTATGTACATCGGCAATCTATGATGCATTTGCAAAAGTTGGAACCTAATACTTGGCTTAATTTCTACAACAACCCATAGATGCTTAATCTATTTGCACCAGTTTATGGTTATTAAGCCTTTTCAACTACCTTTTGAGTTATGCAAGTTACACGATGCAAAGTATGACTTTTTCCTGATGAGATCCTTGCTTTAATGTTTGGTTTTAAGTACTAAAAACGATAGCAGTACTTGTTTTTGGAGTGTCAAATTAGCGTTTACGCCTCATAACCCATTCATGTTGATGGTGGCATCTTTGCTCGATCTTCCTTCCCTAGTCACAGATTTTCTAGTTTCTTGGGAGAGTTTACACTTTGGGGCCATTTCGGAGCTTGGAATGCGTCCTTCGCTCCTCTTGGAGGACCCTGGTGCCAAAGTTCCCTACCCCTTGTCTTGACTTTCGTAATCTCCTTTTCAACTAAAGGCAATCGACAGAGAGATCTCAGGAAGTGTCGATGGGGAGAGAGGGTTCTCGAGGCTTCGTGTCCATGTAAGTAATTTTCCTTGGGCCTCTTCTCTCTCTCTCTCTCTTCCTCTCCTACTCTAGGTTCCCCTTCTCTCTCCTCTCTCTCTCTCTCTCCTTCACTACCTATCACTCTCCTTCTCTCCTTCACAAGTTGGCAGCAAGGGGAGAGGGAGAAGAATAGCGTGTTTGTGGTAAGGAAGGGGGAGATTTACAAGGGAAAGGGGTTAATAGTTAGGGAAAAAGGAAGAGAAATTTATTGTCCCTCTTAAGAAGGGGGGTTTATATGGGGAGGAAAGAAGGGTATTATGGGGGGGTATTGACACGGGGCTCCCTCCCTTTGCCTTCACCCCGACGGTGAGATTCACCATTCCTCCATACAATCTATGACTCTTCGAAGGTGAAGGAGAGATAGTGGGGGAGGGGGGGGGGGGAAATCGGAGGTGGCACTGGTGTGCCCCTCCCCCCATCATTATTAGCGTCTATGACCTGTTCTTTTTTTTCATCATCTTCATCGTTGCTGCTACCACCTTTGGCTCTATGTCATCTCATAGACATCTCCTTCCTCACCCTTGTTGGCTACGAGTCCAGCTCCCTCTCCCTCATCGACATGTAGTTCAACTCCCCCTCCCTCCGCTAATCGACGGCATTGATAGGGGGAACGTAATAATCAAAAAAATCATTTTTTAATTTGGTCAAAAAGAGGGGGCAGATTCTTATGGCAGCGTATTACATCCTTCCCCCCTTAAGGAATCGAGATCTCCTCATCTCGAAAGGAATTGGGGGTGTTGTTGGTTGAGAGTACTCTTGTCAATCCATGTGCCATCCTCTTCTAGATAGTCCTTCCACTGGATGAGATACTCTTTGAGGGTTCTACTCCTCAATCTCCTTTCTTGAGTGTCTAGGATCCTATCTAGCGAGAGCTCAATGACTCCTTGTCTTGGCATTACAACTTGTTGATCATTGAATACATGGCTAGGATTGGATACATATTTCTCTAGTAGGCTAACATGGAATACATTGTGAACCTTACGTTCTCAAGGAGTTAGAGTTTGTAGGAACTCGGCCCTAGGCACTTCAGGATCCTATAGGGTCCGCAATACCTTAGACTTAGTTTCTTCAATTCTCACAATGATAAGGAACTCTTATTGGGTCATACCTTAATTAAAACATATCCCCTTCTTTGAAGAGTCTCCCTTGTCTATTTAGGTTTGGATAGGTTTTTTGCCTATCCTTGGCAGCTCTAATGTCTTGCCTGATGACCTTGACCAACTCATCCACCTCCTCAAGCATTTTCTTGGAAGCTTCTACCCTCAAGGTAGGATTTGAGAAGTTCAATGGAGTATGGCAATCATGTCCATACAATTCTTGAAAAGGTGTCATTTGAATTCTTTGTTTGTAGGAAGCATTATAAGAAAAATCTACCAATGCTAGATATTGGATCCATTTCCTCAGTTTGCAATAGCAATATGCCCTAAGTATGTCTTCAATGACCTGGTTGACTCTCTCCATTTGGCCATCAGATTGAGGGTGATAGGCTGTACTAAAACATAGTTGAGTTCCAATGGCCTTGAATATCCCTCTCCAGAAATGAGATGCGAAGAGGGAATCACGGCCACTAATGATCCTTCTAGGCAACCTATGGAGTCTAAATATCTCCTTGATGAACAATCTGGCAATATCGAAAGCTTTATAGTTTGCCTTGACTAGAATGAAGTGTGAAACCTTAGTGAGCATGTCTACTATAACCATAATTGAATGGTACCCTCCTTGAACTAAAGGTAACCCAACAACAAAGTCCCTACTGATAAATTCTCACTTCATTTGGGGATGTCAAGAGGTTACAACTTCCTAGGCATCTTAACATGTTCTACCTTACTGCACTGGCAAGACAAACATTCCATGACATATTTGAGCACGTCTCCCTTAAACCTTTCCCAATGGTAGCTCGTCATGACCGTGTTGAGGTTCTTGACATATCTAGGGTGGCCTGAAAAGGGGGATTCATGTGCTTCCCAAAGTATTCTCTATTTGAGTTTCTTTCTTCAGGGTATGCATAATCTTCTCTTGAAATAGACAAGTTCCTTATTGAGTGAAAAATCTTGATGCTTGACCTTAAGTTTAGGGTCTTGGTCCTTTTCCAAAATCTCCCTCATCATCTTCAAATATTTTGGGTCATGGCTAGCTTGCTCCTTTGCTAATTCATGGATAGGGTTACTAGGCATTGACACCATGTTTGCCAATGAATTTGCCATCGAGGGTTTCTCCATAATAAGAGAGTTGAGGAACACTTTGCAACTTAAGTCATCGATGACTACATTCTCTTTGCTAGACCAATACTACCTGATCTCAAAGTCATATTCTTATAAAACCTCAATCCAACGAAGTTTCCTCATATTCAGGTAAGTTTGGGTGAAGATCCATTTAAGGCTCTTATGGTCCATGATCAAAGAGAATTCTTTACCAAGCAAATAGTGTCGGTAAAGTTTGATAGCATGAATAACTGTTAGTAACTCTAGATCATGGGTAGCATAATTCCTTTCATGGGTTTTTAGCTTCCTCGAGGAATAGGCTATAGGATGACCTTCTTGCATTAGTACATAGCCTAGTGCAAGTGAACTAGCATCCATGACAACTTCAAATTCATGCAAGTGAAGTAGCATCCATGACAACTTCAAATTCCTTGCTCAAGTCAAGGAGTTTCAAAATTGTGTTGTCACTAATCTATGCTTGAGTTGATCAAAACTTGATTGTTCAATGGGCGTGCACATTATGGAAACCTAATTTTTCAACAAATTTGTGAGGGGTGCTGCTATTAAGGCATTGTCCTTAATGAAGATCCTGTACCAACCTGTTAATCCAAGAAAGCTACACACTTCTTTAATAGTAGTTGGTGGAGGCCACTCTTTGACATCCTTAATCTTTATAGGGTCTACAATGATTCCTTCATTTAACACAATAAATCCAAGATATTGGATCTACCTCTTGAGAAATGCACATTTTCTCAATAGGCACTCTTTAGTTATCTATGTTGGTCCTATCACATTTATATGTGACATTTAAAATCAAATTCATTGATTAAGCCTTTTAGGGAAAAGGATTCGTTGACGTAACTTATGGCATTGACACAAAAGTAGTTTAGACAGTTTCCTTAGAAGCAAGCTATATATTAGCATCTTAACCGATATACAAATCTTCTCCAAAAAGGATGGATCTCGCAATCCATGACGATGCGCCTTATTTCCTCCAAGTTTTCTCCCTTGCACTAGTAAGATGGCCTCAAGAATCTATCCCGAGTCATGTAGATCATTTGAGTAGGACTTGGAGATAGGGAATTTACAGCCCAAGTCCCCCCGTGGCAACCAAGTGTCCTCCTACATACAAACTAATCCACAAAAAGACCTCTCATGGTGGGTTCGGTCCACGTTCCCGTCACCGTTATTTGGAACCCCCTGGCTAAGGTTGGCGGCCACCTAGAGGTAGCTTGGCGTTCCGTCCATGAATTAAACCTAATTCATTACTCAATTTCCCTTTGTGAACTTGGGTCATACATTCCTTTCACAGACATTGAATCTAGATTTACAAGCATAAACAACAATGAAGGCGAGTACTCAGGACATCTGCTAAGGCAGTGTCCTCATTTTTTAACACTTAGTGTTGCCCTACTTGGGTCTTTCTTACCTTGAAGTTATTTTCCATTATCTTCTAAGAGACAGAGAATACCCTCCTTCCGACCTCACTCCTATGTAATAGGGGTGAGCAATTAAGCTATAGTTTTGGATGGCAGCTTCCGTAAGTTACTAAAGTTTGGTTCTTATCTTAAGATCCCAGTCTAGGATTTTAATTCATTAGTTGGTAACCATTTTCCCATCTTAGAATTTTATTGGGGTTCTAAGTTTACCCTAGGGTTTCCTTCCCTCAAGATATTAGGAACTTGTGTTCACTCCTCTCACAAGTCAAGAGTAAACTAAGCCTATTTACCATCTTGAAATAGTTTCGAGCATTGAATGTAATGTGGCAAATAGTCATTCTACTTGTGGATACAACATTTGATTTTTCTTTTGTTAGCTTCGAGATGTATCATATCTTGAAAATGATATATCCAAGAGTGTTTTGGACTCATCGTGGCTGGCTATTGGAATAGAGACCAAAGAGCATGTTGACTCTAAGTCAAAATATGGTCGTAAGGACAACTTGACCTATTTGCGATTATAATCCTAGTTGAGTCAAATTAAATCTTAACCTCACTTATCATGTAGGATTTCATTTACCAAACTGGCCCTTTGCAATTAATCTTACCATTTCACATGCGCATCTTAAATCTACCTTTTTAGATGCATCCCTATTATGTGGTGCAATTGAGGCTATCCATGATGCCATGCGAATCTTGATGCAAGACTTTCCTGAGTTGATGATACGATGCGGGATCCCCATTCATGAAAATTCCTTCTAGTGCATTTATGCAATTCATAAGGTGTGACCTAAGTATTTAAATGTGAGTGTACATGAGTTCATTGTAAATGCGAGTTAATTCACTCCAATGGTCGATAGGATGCAACTAACCTATACAGAATATTTATGTACGCTGGCAATCTATGATGCATTTGCAAAAGTTGGAACCTAATACTTGTCCAAATTTCTGCAACAACATGTAGATGCTTAACCTATTTGGGGCAATATATGGTTATTAAGCCTTTTCAACTACCTTTTAAGTTATGCAAGTTATGTGATGTGAAGTATGACTTCTTCCTAATGATGTCCTTGCTTAAATGTTCAATTTCATGTAATAGACAAGGTAGCGGTACCTGGTTTTGGAATGTCGAATTAGTGTTTATACCTGATAACTCATTCGTGTTGATGGTGGCATCTTTTCCCAATCCTCCTTTTGTCGTCATGGCTTTTCCAGTTTCTTGGGAGAGTTTATGCTTTGGGGCCATTTCAGAGCTTGGAATGCGTCCTTCACTCCTCTCAGAGGAGTCCTTGGTGCCGTAGTTCCCTAGGCCTTGTCTTGAATTTCACAATCTCCTTGTCAACTAAAGACAATTGATAGAGAGATCTCAGGAAGTATCAATGGGGAGAGAGGGTGCTTGAGGCTTCGTCCAGGTAAGGAGTTGTCCTTGGGCCTCTTCTCTCTCTCTCTCTCTCTCTCTCTCTCTCTCTCTCTCTCTCTCTCTCTCTCTCTCTCTCTCTCTCTCTCTCTCTCTCTCTCTCTCTCTCTCTCTCTCTCTCTCTCTCTCTCTCTCTCTCTCTCTCTCTCTCTCTCTCTCTCCTTCACTACCTCTTTCTCTCCTTCTCTCCTTCACAAGTTGGTAGCAAGGAGGAGGAGAAGAATAGTGTGTCTGTGTGGTAAGGAAGGGGGAATATTTACAAGGGAAGAAGGGTAATAGTTAGGAAAAAAGAAATAGAAAATTATCGTCCCTCTTAAGGAGGGGGTTTTTTATAGGGGGAGGAAAGAAGGGTATTATGGGGGGGTTATTGACTCGGAGTCCCCTCCCTCTAACTTCACCCCAATGGCCAGATTAGCCCTCCCGCCATGCATCTATGACTCCTAGAAGGAGAAGAAGAGATAGTTGGAGGGGGGGAGGGGGGGGGAAGTTGGAGGTGGCACACATGTGCCCCTCCCCCCCATCGTCATTATCATCTACGACTTGTTCATTTTTTTCATCATCTTCATCATTGTTGCCGCCACCTCTAGCTCTCTATTTTCTCATAGACATCTCCTTCCTCACCCTCGTTGACTGTGAGTTCAAATCTTCCTCCCTCATCGATGCTTAGTTCAACTCCCTTTCCCTCCACCAACCGACGACGTTGACAGGGGAGGATGTGATAATTTTTTTTTAAAAAATTAATTTGGTTAAAAAGGGGGAGAGATTCTTACGGTGGCGTACTACACTTTAAGGGAGCCCACCACAATTCCTTACACATCATTCCATTTAAACCCGATGCCAAGCATGTCAAGAAAATACCATATCCTATGCTATGCCATCATTTCAAGGGAGAGATTGAGAAACTGTGAAAAGAAATCCCACACAAATATTGTACCAATTTTTATTCCTACTTAATACATTACATCAAGTTTTCTTGGAATTTCATTACATGTTGTAGCTAGCTTGATGTAGTGTATCGAGGTTATGCCCTAGATATTTTCCTAAATTTTCATTTGATTTGATGCAATACATCAATTTTACCCATTCTTTGTATTAGTTTGGGTCTTAATTGGTATAATGCATCGAGTTTCACAAAATCTTTATTAAATTTTTTCTAAGTTCATATAGTGCACTATGTTGTTTGAATTTTTTACAAAGTTGATTCAGTGTATCAAGCTTCCTAGAGTTGTAGCTACTATTTTGGATGAGTTGATGCAGTGCATCAAGTTCATTTATTTTCACTATAACTTGATGCATTGCATCAAGTTGAACTACTTTTATCAATCATTTCTCTTAATCAAGCCATCACCTAAACAAGAGACCTATACAATCCAACTATCTATACCTCTTATAACTCAATTGCTTGCTTGAAAAAAAATTACTATTATTTTTCAATAAAAAGAAATCTTTTTAGTTGTTGTTACAAGGTTATTGTGCTAGATTTACGTGGATTGAACTGCTCCTTCTACAATGCTTCTCTGCTCTATCTTATTGGTCTCTTGCTTGCAAATGAGAGAAATGAGGTATGAATCCCTTCTAATAAACAAAAGCTTCCCAACATAGCAAGTCCATAAGCCTAGGGAACCTTTACATTGATCCCTATCCCTGACTAATCCAATCCTAATCTAATCCTAATCCTAACCCTAACCCTAATCTTATCCCAATCCTAACCCTAACCCTAACCCTAATCCTTACCTCAAGTACTCTCCTCATAAAATATCATCATGCCTATTATTTCACTTTGCTATTGTCAATGAATTATAGTATTATTCTTAGGCATTTTCTCTAATTCTCCTGTTAGCACTTACACCATATCTTTTCTCTTATATGGATGGATACTTTGTTTTTTGATTCCTATGATGGATTTAATGCTCTATCTTTTGAATCCTTTGACTTACAGATCCTATCAAGTGTATGTAGCCCAATCCGGAATAGGAATAAAAACAATGTGGATATTGTCAAAGAACAAGATCAATTGTCTTTAGATTCATTTGATCCTAATACTTTGGAGGTCAACACAGGTTCCCTAAATGATGTAGAGATGTAATCATCAAAGCATATGGATCACTCATACTATTAATATCACAAATCATCTAAATATATTTTATGTATGCAAGAAGGATGTGGTGGTAAAACAATTATACATTTCCAAGAGAATAGAAGAAATTATGGTATGGAGCATGCTAGATTGCTTGTAAGTGATGCACAGATTAGGTATGCATTGCTAGAAGAATTGTCATGCTACATATGGTTATCAAAATTTGAAGATACTCCAACCACATTATTTTTATTTCATATGTAGTCAACAAGATGTTTTTCTTTCATCAATGTTGATACCATGGGCATGCAAAAAGTTTGAGTATTGTTTTTATAATATACTAGTTTACACGACATAATTTAAAATAGACTTAAGCCTAGACAATAATCATCTTGAAAGAGTCAAATGTAGAATGTTTGAGTATGATGGATATAGACTTGAGTCAAATGTTACCATTGGTCTTCTAGGCAAGGATGCAATCTCTTGGATGGAAATATACTTTAAGGCACATTGTGAAGTTATGCCAACAACTAGAAGGTTGCACCTTGTTGATAACATTACTAGTATTGAAGTATCTTCTATTTATAAGTAAGCTATTCTTCAAAATATAAAAAAGATTGCTAGCTATCCACATTTCACCAGATTATGGAAGTTATTCTTTAGCAGTGTATAAATCCCAAGGAAAGTCAAATGGGAGTATATAGTATCTATAAGTTGTATGAGTAGTGGATGGGAAAAGACCCTAGACACTACTTGATGATGAGAAGAGACAAGCCTACATTAGTTCTAATGGTGTGGCTTGGTAATTGGATAAACTAGATACCAATGCTAACCACCAAAATTCTTCATGCAACCACAAGATAAAACAATCCAACCACAAAAAAACTTCCTTAAGACCACCACCCAAGCTAGGCATCAAGAACCACCATCAAGGAGACCACATAAGGTAGATAGAAAATCCATATTTAGATCCATCAAGTATGAATAATATCTTCATATTCATCAAGTATCAAAAGAAACATGATGCAACCACCAAAGATTATAAGAACTCAATACCACTTACAAAGGCATATCTATGCATATTACGAGCCCAAGCCCAAGCTTAGAGATGAAGAGGATCTTGTATTATTGTCTAAACAAATGCAAAATTAATTTTCTTACATCTTATACGCAAGTCAAGGGGACTAGAGTGTTTTCTCTCTCTAAAATAATGTCTATTTTCCCCTTCATTACAATCCATCCCTAGCCTAAAAAATTTTGTCCTCAAAAATAAAAATAGATCTTAATATTAGAAAGAAATGCTTGATAAGCATGATAGAGTACTCGAACTCTATTTACATGGTATACTTTGCACGATTGAGTTATAATGATACCAAATAAAAATAATGAAGGAAAACCTGGACTTGGGGTGAGATGTCCACCTGGATGCTCGGAGATGATCCTCCTGCGGTTGCGCCTTGGGTTTTTTTAGGTGGCATCGCGAATGCGGCCTATCCACCTTGGATGTAGATTTATGACTTGGCTGTCTCCTTTCCACGCGTAGCTCCCCTTTGTGACAGCTTGCCCTGTCTTTCGAAAATGGTTTGTAGAAGGTTTCCTCCTACGAACTTGAGTGGGGATTTCCTACAGGAAGGGTCTTTAAAACCCTGGCTTAAAAGTGGGCAAAAGGCCTTGATCTCAACAGGGTAACGAGCTTTTAAACCCCACTTGAGAGGGCAATACGAGGATTCATGGAAAAGGGCTTTGGATCTTGGGACTGGGTGGAAAAGAAAGGGGGAAAAGGGTGTGTAAGACCTTCAAGAGGTTATTTGGTGTGAGAAGGGAAAAGGCCTTAAAGAGGCACATGAGGGTATTTTATATGGGGGGAAATAAGGGTTAAAGATACCATATCAAGACCCTTTTAGGAAATTCGAGGGGGGGGGGGGGGGGGGGGGAAGAGTAAGACCTTTAAGGTCATAATTTTTTTTGGCGGGGGGGAAGGGGGCTTATAGAGGCCCCCCCTTAGAAGCTTAAAAGCTTCTAAAAGAACGCGTGGGGGGTAGAGTCGACAGACATCGACGATGGCAATTGTAGGCAGCTCCTCCTTGGCACAGGCGATGATGGGCCCTTCTCCTCTTGATGAAACAGTCACTCCCCCTCCTCACGGTATTGGCGTCTCCCCCCCTGGCTGCACGGCAGCCCAGCTCCACATTCAATGGCAGCCTCACTCCTACAGAGCATTAATGGCAGCGCCTCCTACCATAGATCCTTCTCTCTCCCACTCGCAATCTCTCCCTATACAGCGTCGTCCCCCTTCAATATATATAGGAATGGGGATAAGATCCTCCCTCCCCCACGCGTCGATGGGCATGCCCCCTTGCCTAGGCAAGCTCCAGTAAGGAGCTTGCCTCTCTTGCTATTCCCCTCTTCCTCGAGGAGAGGGGAAATAATTTTAAAAAATTTGCTAAAATAAAAGAATTATCCAATTTCTATTATCCTCTATTGAGGCAGTTCACATGTGCTTGCGCCTTTGGGATATTACATTCTCTCCCCCTTGGAGGAATCGAGATGTCCTCATCTCGAGATAAACTGGGGATATTGATGGTTGAGAGTGCCTTCATCTATCCAAGTGGCATCCTCTTCGGGATGATCTTTCCACTAGACGAGGCATTCTCTCAAGGTTCTGGATCTCAATTGTCTCTCCCTAACATCTAAGATCCCGTCAGGCCTTAGTTCAAGGACTCCTTGACTAGGCATTACAACTTGTTGGTCGTCAAGTACATGGTTAGGATTAGGTACATACTTCTTCAATAGGCTAATATGGAATACGTTGTGAACCTTTAGGTTCTCAGAGAGTTGCAATATATAAGCATTAGGTCCTAGGCATTTGAGGATCTTGTATGGCCCACAATACCTTGGACTTAGCTTCTTGCAATCTCCTAAGGATAGGGAACTCTTCTTAGGGTGTACGCGAATGAAGACCATGTCTCCTTCTTCAAAGACTCTATCTTGACATTTCAAATCCACGTATGCCTTCTGTCTATCCTTGGCAGCTTGGATGTCCTGTCTTATTGACTTTATTTGGTCATCCATCTCTTCCAACATCTGCCTTGAAGCTTCAACCCTTAAGATTGGATCTGAGAAGTTTAGGGGACTTCGACAGTCATGACCATATAATGCTTGGAAAGGGGTCGTCTAAATGCTTTGTTGGTAAGAAGCATTGTAGGAAAATTCAACCAAAGGTAAGTATTGAATCCACCTTTTTGGCTCACGACAACAGTATGCCCTAATCATATCCTCGATGATTTGATTTACTCGCTCTGTTTGGCCATCAGTTTGCCGATGGTAAGTTGTGCTAAAATAGAGTTGAGTCCCAATGGCTTCAAAGATGGCTCTCCAGAAGTGTGATGTGAAGAGAGAATCACGATCACTAACGATTCTTCTTGGTAGCCCATGTTGCTTGAATTTCTCCTTGATAAACAATCTTGCAATGTCTAAGGCTTTATAGTTTGTCTTTACTAGAATAAGGTGTGTAACCTTAGTAAGCATGTCAACCACAACCATGATGGAGTTGTATCCTCCCTGGACTTGGGGTAGCCCTACAACAAAATCCATACTGATGAATTCCCATTTCATTTGGGGAATGTCAACCGAGTGTAGCTTCCCTAGCATCTTGACATGTTCGGCTTTGGTACGTTGACAAGACAAACACTCTGTGACATATTTGAGAACGTCACCTTTAAGCCTCTCCCAATGGTAGCTCTTTCTAACTGCATTAAGAGTCTTGGCATAGCCAGGATGTCCTGAGAAAGGGGAATCATGAGCTTCCCACAATATCTTCTGCTTAAGTGACTGACTTGCCGGTATACACAGCCTCGTTCTATAGTAGACAAGTCCACTATTAATAGAGAATTCATGATACTTAGCTTGCAGCTTTTGATCCTGATCTTTGATAAAGATTTCCCTTAACATCTTTTGATAGGCTAGACCATGGCATGCATCCTCTCTAGCTAACTCAAGTATTGGATTGTTTGGCATAGACACTTTTGTAGTTAGAGATCTAGCTATTGATGGATTCTTCAAGATTAGGGAATTAAGGAATGCCTTTGCGACTAAGTGCATCGGCAACTAAATTTTCTTTCCCTGGTCGGTACTTGATTTCAAAGTCATACTCCTCCAATACTTCTATCCACCGACGTTGCCTCATGTTGAGCTCATTCTGGGTAAAGATCCACTTGAGACTCTTATGGTCAGTTACTAATGTAAACTTGTTACCCAATAGGTAGTGTCTCCAAAGCTTTAGAGCATGGATGACAGCTAGTGATTCCAAATCATGCATAGCATAATTTTTCTCATGACTCTTCAGTTTCCTTGAAGAGTATGCTACAGGATGGCTTTCCTGCATGAGCACATATCCTAAGGCAAGTGTGCTAGCATTAGTTACTACCTCGAACTCTTTATTGAGGTCTGGAAGTTTTAGAATAGGTGCTCATACCAAACTTTACTTGAATCTGTCAAAGCTATTTTGTTCAAGAGTTGACCATGCAATGGTTGTTTGCTTCTTCAGTAAGTCCGTCAGAGGTGCTGCAATCAAAGCATAGTTTTTGATGAAGACCCTATACCATCCTGTCAATCCAAGAAAGCTATGTATTTCTTTGACAGATGTTGGTATTGGCCATTCTAGCACATCTTTGACCTTGGCTGGGTCCGCTGAGATTCCTTCTGCTGATACTATGAATCCCAGATATTCAATCTGACGTTTGAAAAATGCACACTTCTTCATCTTAGCATACAGCTTATGTGCCCTCATTGTCTCAAGGACAATCCTAAGTTGGGATTCATGATCTTCTTCCTATTTGGAATAGACTAAAGTGTTGTTGAAGAAGACAAGCACGAAATCATTAAGATATGGCCTAAAGATATCCTACATTAACTTGTTGAAGGCGGCAGGTGCATTCGTAAGTCCGAATGACATAACGAGGAACTCAAAGTGCCCATATCTCATATTGAAGGCCGTCTTGGGGATATATTCTTCCTTGATCCTTATCTGATAGTAACCCGACCTAAGATCAATCTTGGAGAAGATCTTTGCATCCTAAAGGCGATCAAGGAGCTCATCTATTCTAGGAATAGGGTACTTGTTCTTGACCGTTGATTGATTCAATCCTCGGTAATCAATACATAGTTGAAGTGTTCCATCTTTCTTTTTTTGGAATAGTACTAGAGCTCCCCATGGTGAACTGCTAGGCCGGATGTAGCCCTAATCTAGTAGTTGCTTGAGTTGTTCCTTCAGCTCAATTTCTTCTGGTATGGACATTCTATAAGGTCTCTTTGTAATTGGCACAGCTCCTGGTACTAACTTAATCTCATGATCCACTTCACTTTGAGGCGGGAGTTCTGTCAACTCTTCAGGGAATACATCTGCATATTCCTTTAGCCAAGAAGGTCCTTCACTAGACTCTTGCTTCTGATCTAACTTATTGAGCTTAATTAAGTAGACAGGTATTCCTTTTCTAACTCCTTTTATGATCCGAGATACTTTGGCTAATTGGATTTTTGGCAGTCCAGCCTTACCTTGAGTTGTGAGTAATTCCCTTTCAGAGTTTCGAAAGAAAACTTGGCTCTTTCCACAATGAATGTGGGAATCATTAGGCTTAAGCCAATCCATTCTGAGTAGACACTCATGGATACCTAAATTCATGACTCTGAAATTGACTGAAGTCTTCTTTCCTCCCAGAAAGAATTCCACCTTAGCAATTTACCGAGTACAAGTAACCTCACGACTATTTGCTAATTCCACAAGCAAGATAGGTGCTTCTGCTATGGCTATTCCTAATCTTTTTTCACAATTTGGTGAGATAAAGGAAGGTGTACTGCCACAATCAATCAAGGTCTTGAAACTTTTACCTTGATAGTCTAACGTTGTTTGAATCACGAAGAACTAGCAATTCGGGCCTTTCTTGTGTAGAGCGGCATGGATTGTCGCCCTTTCAAACTCTGCTTCTATGTTCGGATCTTCTTCTTCTTCTTCTTCACACATTTGCCTATTGGAAACGCAAGCGGTTCTTCCTTTGCCTCGGGTAGCGGCTCCTTGACCACAGCGCGTTCCTTGGAAAGGTGCTTGGCGATGTCCTCCTCCAAGTTTGGGACATTGCCTCTTGAAATGACCGGGCTCGTTGCAGGGGAAACAATAGAGGTTTTGGCCATTGCTTTGAGTAGGAACAAAGTTGTTAGTATTATTAGTCCTTGCTTTCTTTCTTTGTCCCTGATTATGACCTTGAACTCTCTTCATTTGAGGTCTGAATGCACTTCTGTTCGGGTCATTTGTCAAGATTGTGGGAGAGACGGAAGGAGACTCGCTTGAAGCTTTCTTGTTTGCACAATGGGGGAATACACACAAGGGTGGAGGCTGAAAACAGTTTTCCTCTTCTTAGTTGTGTAAGCCAAAAGAACTCTCATACAAAGAAATAGAAGAACCCTATATATGGGTCTCAAACCAAACTCAACTAACTAAGGTGGCATACTAACCAAGCCACGAACTAGAGTAGATAAGGGTAGCTATCATGTAGCTATTATTCATGGGCGGTATACAAACCGCATCTGCAACTAACACGTCGGTGACATAAATGCACAACGGTCACCCTGGCATATCACGAGTGGAGCTCGATATCTCAACACTCCCCCTTGAGCTCAATCCCAATTCCTGCACACCAAGAAGGTCTCTGAACTTGCACAGCTTCTCTGCGCCCAATGCCTTCGTGAATATGTCAGCTACCTGATCCTCTGTGCTGACATAAACTAGATCAATAAGACCTAGTAAACCCTCTCTCGCACATAGTGATAATGCACCTCAATGTGCTTTGTTCTAGCATGATAGACTGGGTTATTTGCCAAGTGTATACTACTCATGTTGTCATAATAAATGACAACTGGCCCATCTGTAAACTGATGCATATCATAAAGTAGCTTATGCAACCAAGCTACCTCACATGCAGCCATTGCTGCACCCCTGTACTCAGCCTCTGTGCTCGCAAAGGCAACTGTAGGCTGTTTCTTGCTGCTCCAAGTGACTGCAGCACTCTCAAAAGAGAACACATATCCACTGGTAGATCGTCTATCAAAAATACTACCAGCCCAATCAGCATCAGTGTATCCATGCAACTGTATCTGAACCCCAGTCTCATAAAATAGTCCATACTGCAATGTGGACTTCACATACCTGAGTATGCGTCTAGCCGCATCCAAATGTGGTTTCCTTGGAGCCTGCATAAACTGACTTACCAATCCAACAGCATAGCTCAAATCTGGCCTGGTAATAGTCATATAAATCAAACTTCCTACTATGCGTCTGTACATAGTAGGGTCTTCTAGAAGCTCACCTGCATCTGTGCTCAGCTTCACATTCTGCTCCAAAGGAACTGAAATAGGCTTACAGCCTGTCATCCCATATTTGGACAGCATGTCCAATCCATACTGTCTCTGCAAGAGCTGTATCCCACTTGGTGATCTAATCACCTCAATGCCCAAGAAATAACGCAGCTCTCCCAAATCCTTCATCTCAAACTTCTGCTTCAATAGCATTTTCACATGAAGGATATCTTCATCACTGTCACCTGTCATAATCAAATCATCAACATAAATGACAAGTAGCATAATACCTTTCTCTATTTTTCTCACATAAAGTGAGAAATCTGCCTTGGAAATCTGAAAGCCAATAGTGATAAGATACTGTCCTATCTTGTCAAACCATGCTCTAGGTGCTTGCTTCAAGCCATACAAGGCTTTCTTCAACCTGCAAACAAACTCAGGATGAACAGCATGCACATAACCTGGTGGTTGCTCCATATAGACCTCTTCTTGCAAATCACCATGCAAGAAGGCATTCTTTACATCCATCTGATGTAAAGACCATCCCTTTGATGCAGCCATAGCAATGACTGCTCTTACGGTTGCCATACTTGCAACCAGACTGAATGTTTCTTCATAGTCAATGCCATATGTTTGTGCATACCCCTTGACTACTAATCTTGCCTTGTATCTGTTCACAGAACCATCTGCATTGTGCTTCACCTTATAAACCCACTTACAACCAATTGCATTTTTACCTTTAGGCAAAGGTACCAATTCCCATGTAGCATTTGCTTCCAAGGCATCCATTTCTTCATCCATGGCTTTCTCCCATTTTTCTTTTCCCATGGCTTCCTCAAAAGAAGTGGGTTCTGGTTCCTGTATCACTTTAACCATATATGCATAGTGAATGGCTGTAAATCCATCATATTTCAGCCTATCCACAGGATACCTAGCTCTCATAGACCTGCGCAAAGTAGGTTCACTCCCAGGTGCTCTCAAAACATCCCTGGTCTTCCTTACTCCAGGTGTAACAATAGAAGGAATACCCAACTCATCATCAATGCTCTGTTCTGAGCCACTAGATTCACCATCCACATAAGAGTGACCTGCATTCACATCAAACATGGGCTGATCAACCTTCTCTTTTCCTTTTCGTGATACCTGCATACCACTATCTGCATTGCTTTGAGAAGATTCTCCTGATCTCAATCTACCTGTCCATGGCGAAGAATGTGAACCACTGCTAGAGGACGCTCCAGGTCCACTAATATTTTGTGACTGCTGCTGTGAATTCTGTGCAGCATTACCATTTTGTGCATCTACATCATCAATCACATTTACTGGTTTATACCAGCTACTCATCTCATCAAAAACAACATCTCTGCTCACTGTAAACTTACGAGTAGAAGGGTTATAGCATCTATACCCTTTTTGCTGCAGAGAGTAACCAATAAAGATGCACTTCTCAGTTTTTGGATCCAACTTGGATCTCAGCTCATCTGGCACATGTACATAGGCAATGCAACCAAAAAAATTTCAAATGAGAAATATCTGGTTTCCTACCAGTATACCTCTCCTCTGGAGTCATTCCATGTATTACTGCAGTGGGAGTCCTGTTCATTATGTAGACTGCTGTAGCAACTGCTTCAGCCCAATAAAAATCTGGCAAGTCTTTTTCATTGAGCATGGCACGAGATACCTCTCCAATATGCCTGTTTTTCCTTTCTGCAATTCCATTTTGTTGTGGGGTATAACTGCATGAATATTGCTGCTTTATGCCATGCTCCTGCAAGAACTTTGCAAACTCATTTGAGAGGTACTCTCCCCCTCCATCTGACCTTAGGCATTTTATTTGCAGACCTGTTTCTTTTTCAGCCATAGCTTTAAGGGTTTTGAAATGCCCAAAAACTTCACTTTTCTTTTTCATAAAATACACCCAATTAACTTTTCTGCTATAGTCATCAATAAAAGTGACAAAATAATGACAGCCTCCAAGAGATGCAGCTTTAGAAGTCCACACATCAGAGTGGATTAATTCCAATGGCTTCTCACTCTCTTGAACATGTCTAGGAAATGGTTTCCTTGCCTGTTTTCCAAACTGACAGGCTTCACATACCTTATGCATTTCTACAACCTTGAATTTTGGCAAACCTGCAACAATATTTTAGGCCTGCATTGATTTTAGTCGCTGTACATTAACATGACCAATGCGTTTATGCCAGATATCAATATCTGCAACTACACCGGTCCCATGTGCAAACATTGTTGCACTCAATTCAGACATGTCTGCATCCAATGTAAACATTCTGCCCTTCTTCTTTCCTTTTGCTATCAAGCGACCTTTATTTTTCATATCCTCAACAAAGCATCCATGAGGATTAAATCTGACCTGCAAGCCCTGCTCAACCATTTGACCGACAGAAACCAGATTCTTGGTGATATTCGAGACATAAAATATATCAGACAGGTATTTCTTTTTCCCATCCTGCATAGACAAGGGAATTTTTCCAATCTGCACAATAGGATGTGCAGTATCATCATCAGTCTCCACAAATCCTGGTTTTTCCATTTTCCTTGCATCCTCCATCCATTCTGCATGACCTGTCATGTGGTTTGATGCACCTGAGTCAACATACCATACATCATTGCTTTCTTCTGCACTTGTCACAGAATTGTTCATGTGCTGCACCATGAACAAATGCTCATTTCTGTCATCACCCTGTCTACTAGAAGATGCATAATTCCCTTGTTGCAGTTTTCCATTCATGATGTCATTCTGCTTTTTATAGCAGTCTTTAGCCATATGACCCATTTTACCACAGTAGTAGCATTCAACATTACTGTTTGCATTTTGGCCTCTTTGCCATCCACCACGACCTCTTTGGCTCCCCCTGCCTCTAGAATTACCACGTCCTCCTCCATAGGACTGGTTTTCTTGAGTTTGCTGCATATTCTGATTTCTGCCACGGCCTGCAAATCGGCCTCCTCTACCTCTGCCTCTACCTCTTCCAGCATTTGAGTAGAAGACAGCTTCTTTTGAAGTTCCTCCTGAAGAAGATGCACCACCATTTCTCTGCTCCTCAGAAATTAGAAGAGCAATCAACTCCTCAAAATCAGGAAATCTTTCACGGACGGAAATGGATGTTCGGAACTGGGCATAATCCTTTCCTAGACCATTCAAGGTCACGGAAACTAAATCATCATCTTCCACTGGCGACCCAATGGAAGCAAGTGCATCTGCAATCTTCTTCACCTTCATGTGGTAGTCGTTGATGCTCATACTTTCTCTTTGCACATTATGCAACTCTTGCTTGAGCTGCATTTTCCTGGCTTGCGTATTTGTGCTATACATTTTTGACAAAGTATCCCATGCCTCCTTTGGCGTACTTGCATCCTGAATATGCACAATCATAGAGTCTGAAATACTGATAGACAACCAATACATAGCTTTCCTGGCTCTCTCGTGCCATGTTTTGAATGCCTGCATTTGCTGTTGATTGGGAACATCAGGAAGAACTGGTTCTTCTTCATTTCCTGCAACAAATTCCCAATATCCTTTTCCCATAAGAAAATTTGTCATTCTAAACTTCCATGCTTGGAAGTTGTTCTTGTCAAGATTTTCAGTGACAATCTGTGAAAGAGAATCAGACGCCATTACAGAATACTGCAAAAAATTCTGTCACTACAAAAAACACAGCTTCACCCTCACAAGGGCAACTCTGCAAAACTGGCGAAAGTGGTATTTGACCACAGAGTCACTTCCTAGTGACGATTTTGCATCAACAGGCAACAGGGATGATTCTGTAACTCCCAATGTCTCTGCGCACAAGCATACGATGCAATTTCTACAGTAACTTTTCACCGACCTATAGAATAGTGGCTGCACAGCATAAAACTGGACATTTTCCTGAGTGCGTGCAGAAAACTTTCGCCTCCAAAACAGGCCCCGAAATGGCCTCAAATAAAAAAAACAAGGTCGCCAAGGGCTAAAGCCCTATCCCGTAGCATATACTGCCCTCTTACTTCACCGCGAAGGGCGTCTCAACCTGAGACAATGCACTCCTGCACTTTCCGGCTGTGCTACCTGTAGAGATCTGCTCCCAAAACAGAAAATAAAAGCAACACTGCTCCTCTTACCAGAACACCACGAGCTTGGCTTGCTTTCTTGAGCTCCTTACCACAAACAAGGCTCTGATACCATGTCAAGATTGTGGGAGAGACGGAAGGAAACTCGCTTGAAGCTTTCTTGTTTGCACAATGGGGGAATACACACAAGGGTGGAGGCTGAAAACAGTTTTCCTCTTCTTAGTTGTGTAAGCCAAAAGAACTCTCATACAAAGAAATAGAAGAACCCTATATATGGGTCTCAAACCAAACTCAACTAACTAAGGTGGCATACTAACCAAGCCACGAACTAGAGTAGATAAGGATAGCTATCATGTAGCTATTATTCATGGGCGGTATACAAACCGCATCTGCAACTAACACGTCGGTGACATAAATGCACAACGGTCACCCTAGCATATCACGAGTGGAGCTCAATATCTCAACAATTATAAGACCAAGTTTTGTTAGCCCTTGGTCTAGACTGCACCTCCTGAATTAGCCGCAGCTTGAATGAGTGTATCCTAAAGATCTGATGGATGCAAACGGGTATTTACTGGTGGATTTAAACCAGCACAAAATTTGGACACCTACTGTGTCATGTCCATCTGTGGCGCATACTTAAGAAGTGAGACGAATTTAGAGTAGTGTGCATCAAGAGTGACCCCCGGTTGTTTTAGCTCGTAGAACTCATTCATTTTCTACGTGCGATATGCAAGTGGTAAGTTTCTTCCCTGCACGGCTTTCTTCAGCTTCTCCCAGGTAATGGATCCCTCTGCAATCCCTTAATCCCTGCACCATTGCTTCCACCAAAGCCTGGCTTCGCCGATGAGCTTCAGCTTGGCGAGCATAGCCTAATTGGCGGGTGCAGTACCGACTGCTTCAAAGTAATCCTCCATGGATTCAATCCAAATTTTAGCATCTGCTTGGACGGACCTGCCTCTCCCGTCAAATTCGGGTGGCTTAATCTGCTTGAGAAGAAACTTCTTCTCCTGGATTACAGCAGTACTTGATGTAGGAGGCGAACTAGGAACCTGTACTTGGGGTTGTGCTTGGATAAAGGTTTCTTGACATTATTACACGATAATCGTTATTGATTTATATTACATCTCCAATTCCACTATCAACCAAGCAATCTAACGACCTAATTTTTATCAATTCTAATGCACAATCAGAAATTGATAAAAAGAAGTCTTATTTGTATTTATATGGCATAGCCCTTTCGGAATACAACATTTCTTACGATGATAAGCCAACTGTTACATTTAGTTTGGGGAGAACAACGTTGTATTACATTTATCTATAGGAACTGTATAATAGTATGGTTTCGGGTCGTGGATCTTCAAGAATCGGTAAGTCATTGGAAGTTCGGGATATCCTTTCCTTTGGAACCCATTCTTCTCATGGCACCCCAATACTTTAATCCTGTCCGTGGGGATCACACGGGTTATTTCCTCATACACATATGAGTTCATCTCAACCCTTCGACCTCGAATATGTAAAGTTGAGTTTACGTAAGCTTCCACAAAAATGAACAGCTTTACGACTTTCAAGTCTTCCAACCATTTGATCCTTTTTAGGTTGGTTTGTAGGTAAGCAAACCGGTGGGCGGCTATATAGTAGATTCATGAGGCACCCGTCCATCTTCGTTCCATGTACAAAGGCAATGAATTATAGATTTGCTCCAGGATGTTCATCATCTCAACCCTTTGTCGATAATGCGGAGAATGCATTGCAGTCATAAACATGACGCTGACGAAGGAAATTTAGTATGGCAGCCTCTATACTATACCAATCTCCCTTTTGCCACAAAATGAATGAGGTAAGGGCACCACCTAGTCATGGAAGAGCAGACTAGGACGCTATGCAAGAGGGAGAGGAGATTATGAGGCAGAAGAGAGGAAAACTAGGAGAGAGAGAGAGAGAGATAACTACAAAAAAATAGATGAATCAATAAACTTAATAGATGGAGAACCCTCGAGACATAACCAATATACACAATATGGACACTAATAGCATGGGCTTATTACATTGTAGAGCATGCATAAGCTATAGTAGGGGAATGAATTGCATAAGCTCATGAGAGAGAATAGGGAAGGCTCAATAGGGCTGAAGGAGGCCTCTTGGCTCTCTCTCTCTTCTTCCAAATTACAAAGGAGAAGGCCTCTTTATATAGGCCTTGAGGGTGTTTAGGGAGGAGGTTAAGATATGATAGGAATTATCACCACCAAAGCTGCATTAAGGCGGTTCCACCAATGTGGAAGCTCCATCTAGATGTTTTGTTGACCAATTTGTACTTAATCAAGCTCCATCATAGGTGAGTTGTCTCCATTCTCCCCCCCATAGCTTGAGTCCAAAAGCTCTCCTATAAAAAAATATAGAGAATCTTCATAAAATAAGATCATATCTAGCAATAATGGAGAGAGAGTAGTGAGAATTCATACGTTACTACTACATTTAAGGATGGTTTGAGGGTGATTTAGGAGGGTAATTCTAATGGTTTATTAGCTTGAGAGAGAGGAGAAGAGAGGGGAAAGGGTTGGGAGTCTAATGAATGATGTTTTATGGAAGTGTTAAGTGTGGGGAAGAAAGTGTGGGTGTGTATAAAATTGGGAGGTGGTTTCCACCACAGTTGAAAAAAGTTGGCATCCATCATTTTGGCCATATCTCCCGACTCGTAGATCCAAAAAATTATTAAAAAAACCAGCCAAAACTTCAGCTCACGCGCTACAACTTTTATGTTTAAAAGTTTTTTTGGATCGGAGTGAAAGTATTTTCAAAAAATCTTACAAAATCATGTGCCTGATTTTTCTTCCACTAATGCTTCCAAGAAGGGTCCCATTTGGTTGAATTATCATAAGGCTCCAAAGTCATGACATTATGAGCCTCATATGCCCTTTGGATGGCTCCAAATCCATTTCATATCTTTTCTTTTCACATTATATATTTTTCCTTCACCTTCCTCCATTGATCTTTATTCTTCACCTCCCCTTGGTAAACCGGTCCATGAAATATTTTCATCCAGTGATTTCTTGGATTTCCCAAGAGGTTGTTCCCACCCTCTTCTTTATTTCAAAGTTCCAAATGTACAAAAAATCAACAAAGTGTTAGACAAATATTTTTTGTGATTTTCTTAGATCAACGCGGAATACCAAGAACTTGTTCCACTCTTCCTAATTCTGCAAGACAGTATTGGAAGTAAGGAAATATTTGGACAGCAATATTTGCTTTACTTTATCTTATTAAGATTTCATAAAAACAATTCCGTTGTTGGTTGGCTCTAATACCAACTGTAACGTGTCCACTTGTATCTTCAGGACACGTCTTAGCAGTTCATCAGAAAGGATGTCTAGAAAGCTCGGCCCGACACTCCCGTGGAATGTTACGGGGTTTGCAATCTAGGGCTTTCCGCGTCTACCATGTAGCGGAAGTATTCCAGCCGTTCCCACTTAGGACCGACCTGAATTACGGGTTTTCTTATTGGTCATTTCCTAACAGCAACTAGCGTCGGACCCAAGCGAACTACTTTACGTAGAAACACCAGGTTCGAAGTGGATTCACGCTACACTTGGTTCAAGGAGAATAGGAAACGAGAGGGATGCAAGGCTCAACCTCTCTACCATAAGGTATAGTCCCATTCCGTTGCCCTAAAACAGCGTAAATCAGGATCAATCATAACTCTAGGTCAATGCTTTTGTTGTTCATGTTCTTTGATGATCTTCCTGCTGTCCATCATGATTTGAGAAAAGTTACCGGCCAACTGGGACCACCCATCCGTAGGACAGACCTATGGCCCATCCTCCACACTTTCCTCGGTTGTTTTAGTTATTTAATTACCTAACACATTAGTTGGACATGTATCAATCAGCTTCTTTAATTAGCCTGTTAGGCACTGGTTCTTTTACGTAATCATATCACTTGACATAGAAAAAAAAATATCAAACAAGTTTCTTATTAACAAGTTATCATATTTATCTTTGAAATACAAAAAAGTCCAGCCCATAGGCTTATCCACAATCCACCCGAAGGCTATCCAGCAATCCACAGGGATTACCAATCCAAGTTTCTGCCCATAGTCTACTATGTGGGCCTCGAGATCCAATCTCGAGTCACGTTAGCCTCTTGTGCAGGGCCCCGAAGGCGAGGGATTTACGGCGAGAGCCCCCCTGGCACCCAAGCGTCCTCTTGCTCCAAGTAGCACTTAACGGAGAGACCTCTCGCAGCGGGTTCGGTCCACTTTCTCGGTGCTGTTAACAACCCCCTTGGTTAGGGTCAGGCAGGCAATCGGGGGTAACTGAAGCTGCCTCTCCCTTTAGGCCTTCAACCTGAAGTATTAAATATCCATTTATCTTTTAATTCATTGATTAAACAAAACCAAACAGTGCTCTTAAGTCTGTAACAAGCACAAACATTTCCATTGGTCGTTTTTTGTTGGCAAACCGCTAAGGAATGAATCCTTCCTCTCGAATGCGTTCAGCACTCGATCCGGGATGACTTGCAACTTGGCAAGATCCCTTATATCCTGGGTTAGGGTGTACCCTACTAACCCGACTTGGTCAAACCTTAAGTTCATAAATTATTTGAGTTTATCGGCTGGTCTTTTGCTTCCAAACAATTATCTTTACTCAAGAAGATACTATATTCGGATGATTATTCATCCTCTTGCAAGATAACTTGCGTAAGGACATGCCAACCTCATTGCGAGAATTGGCCATTCCCTTGTGATCCAATCACAAGACCAGACGACTCCGCACTTATTGCACAAGCGTCGCATCGAACTATGAGACTATACTACTCATTGAATGGAGTCACGAAACAATCTTTTCCCGATTACATTAGGCTGACGTCGTCAGTCCTAGGGTTCCAAGTTCCATCTCGTAAGATTCTCAGGGACAAACCCTAGATTACTTCCAAAATATGTTTCACTGTCCCTTCATCCGGTGAATGTGGGCAAGTATTTAGGGTATAGGAGTTTCAGTTTTAGCAATATGTACGATTAGGTCGTGTATTAATTTCCTAGTGAATTTCTTAGAATTTAACTCATTCTAAACGAGTACTCCGCAGTTGAGGTGTTTAGGTTTTATGCCAATTTATTTAACTCTTGAAGATAGTTACGTTATCATTTCATAACACGACTCGTTTTCTACGCGTAAATTGATCTTTCAACCCTAACTTATTGATTTAAGGTCACGCATAGGTTAGGTTAATTCCAACTAATCTTCCTATAACTTGCAAACAAAATTCATGCTAAACAAGCAACCTTTTACTTGATAATTTATACAGTTGACAATGATAATTGCCTAGAGTTATGCATCATAAGAATCATTTCATGCCTTGCACTTTCCTAAAGATTCCTAGCATTTCCTATGATGATTCATTGCGAAGAGGATATGGGTTAATAATGCGATATGCAGTTTATACTTCCATGTTTAAACGAGGTATACTATTTTCATTCCATTCTATAACAATGGACATTAATCTAATTTTAATTCATTGCACTGCATAAGACTATTTACTAGAAATGCATTTATGCTTCCTTTATTTTGCTTGTTCTATTGAAAATATTAATGACTAAATTCCTCCGTCGTGAGCTAATTTTTCTAAAGCATTTAAGACAAAAAAATGCATCCTATTTCCAACAATTATCCTTTGCACGATTGAGTTATAATGATACCAAATAAAAATGATGAAGGAAGACCTGGACTTGGGGTGAGATGTCCACGTGGATGCTTGGAGACGATCCTCCTCTGGTTGGCGCCTTGGGTTTTCTTAGGAGGCATCGCAAATGTGGCCTATCCGCCTTGGATGCAGATTTATGACTTGGCCGTCTCCTTTCCACGCATAGCTCCCCTTTGTGACAGCTTGCCCCATCTTTCGGAAATGGTTTCTAGAAGGTTTCCTCCTACGAACTTGAGTGGGGATTTCCTACAGGAAGGGTCTTTAAAACCCCGGCCTAAAAGTGGGCAAAAGGCCTTGATCTCAACGGGGTAACGGGCTTTTAAACCCCACTTGAGAGGGCAATACGAGGGTTCATGAAAAAGGGCTTTGGATCCTGGGACTGGGTGGAAAAGAAAGGGGGAAAAAGGGTGTGTAAGGCCTTCAAGAGGTTATTTTGTGTGAGAAGGGGAAAGGCATTAAAGAGGAACATGAGGGTATTTTATATGGGGGGAAATAAGGGTTAAATATACCATATAAAGACCCTTTTAGGAAATTCAGGGGGGATAGTCCTAAAAAGCCATAGGAAGGGGGGCTAAAGGGCGGGGGGGGGGGGGGGGGGGGGGGGGGGGAAGGGGGCTTATAGAGCCCCCCCCTTAGAAGCTTAGAAGCTTCTAAAAGCATACCGGGGGGGGGGGGGGGTTCAATCGACAGACATCGACGATGGCGATTGTAGGCGGCTCCTCCTTGGCACAGGCGATGATGGGCCCTCCTCCTCTCAATGAAACGGTCACTCTCCCTCCTCACGGTATTGGCATCTTCCCCCCTGGCTGCACAGCAGCCTAGCTCCATGTTCAATGGAAGCCACACTCCTACAGAGCATTAATGGCAGCACCTCCTACCACAGAGCCTTCTCTCTCCCACTCGCAGTCTCTCCTTGTACAGCGTCGTCCCCCTTCAATATATATAGGGGAGGGGATAAGATCCTCCCTCCCCCACGCGTCGATGGGCATGTCCCCTTGCCTAGGCAAGCTCCAACAAGGAGCTTGCCTCTCTTACTATTCCCCTCTTCCTCTAGCTTGATAGTCGACTGGAGGAGAGGGTAAATAATTTAAAAAAATTTGCTAAAACAAAAGAATTATCCAATTTCTATTATCCTCTATTGAGGCAGTTCACGCGTGCTTGCGCCTTTGGGATATTACAAAAGAACTTTTGATAGACTTATCTAATTTGAGTGTGCTATAGGTCAAAAGAAAGCTCTTGACGTGTGCTTTCATGTCTATGTAGATGTGCTATCTTTGATGTTTGATAAGAATAACAAATATTCTAAAACTATGAGTTGTTTGTGACTATCTACAAAGAAACATGGGTCAAATATACTCATTCTTCAAGGATTTTTCCACTCAATAGTACATCTTGAAGGTAAGGAAACTCCTCCACAATAGATGATAGTCTCCAAGAAACCTCTTCTGAAGGTAAGCCTTTCCACTTAATAAGATATTCCACTATAGATCTAGTACTCCGGGAAGTTACTATATGTGTATCCTCTACATCATGTGCATTGAAGGCCTATTTATAAATATCCTTATTTGTGATTTTTTCATGAATAAAACATGACCATTTTATATTCAATTTGTAAATAACTCCTTTATATTGTACTATAAGGCGCCCACCTATCAACTGTCCAAGCACGTTTTTAGTGGTCTATTGAGAGACGAGCCCAAGTGATGCCGCCCGGCATTCCCATGGAATGGCACAGCGTTTGTCACCTAGGGTTTTTCAGGTCTGCCTCACAACGGAATGTTTGCGGCTGAACCCACTAGGATTGATCTGAAACTTAAGTCCCTAGAGGTCGAGGTCTTTTGACAGCATTCTAGCATCGGGTTTTGGACATCCTACTTTATGCAGAGATACCCAAGCCGAAGCAGACCCATGCCGCACTTGGTTCAAAGAGAATGGGAAACGAGAGAGATGCGGCGCATAGGGAATAACCCCATTCCGGTCCCCTAAAATGGCATGAATCGGGATTCTAGTCTAATGATTTCTAAGAATCATTTATCAGTAAAACCTAACCTTGTGAGAAGCCTCCCAGTTCTCTTGGACCACCCTACTGTAGGACAGACCCGTCAGGGGTTTCGTCCTCCCACTTCCCTCACTTGGCATATTTTAATTGTCTACTTAGCCCTATCACTTTTAGGTGTGACATGTAAAAACAACTTTCTTAATTAGCCTTTTAAAAGGACAGGGTTCGTTCACGTAATCTTATGACACTGACACAAAAACAAATTCAAACAGAATCCCTGGAAGTACCTAATATTAGCAATTTATCAAAGATACAAATCTTGTTCAAAGGGGACAATATCTGCAATCCTTAAGGATGCACTTTTATTTCCACCAAGTTTTTGCCTTGCACTAGTAACAAGGGCCTCTCAAAAATCTATTCTGAGTCACGTTGATCGTTTGAGTAGGATCTGGAGGGAGGGAATTTATGATCAAAGCCCCCCCCTTGCATCCAAGCATCCTCCTACATTCAACCCAATCTGCGGAGAGACCTCTCTTAGCGGGTTTGGTCCATGTTCCCCTTACGGCTATTTAGAACTCCCTTGGCTAGGGTTGGTGGCCAGCTGGGGAGGGTGGTTTGGCGCGCCCTCCAAAAGTTCCAACTTGATTCACTACACTCATTTATGAGTTTAGGGTTACACAATCTCTCTTTTACTCTTTTTTTTCTTTTTAGTTAAAGCAGTGTTCCTAAATTTACAAGCACAAACACAAGTGCAGGTGAGTGCTCGAGACATCTGCTAAGGTGGGGTCCCTGTCTTGACCCTAGCATATGTCCTTCTTGCCTTAGCGGTAATTTCCAATATCCTCCAAAGGATAGGGAATTTCTTCATTCCATCCCCCTATGAAGTAACAATAGATTGGCTTAATTTCTTCAAAACACTAAATAAGTTGAATTGAGCCATATCCTTGCATTTATAGGGTTCATTTTTATTCAATGGCTCTTGAACAATTATTAGTATTTCGTATATGTAGTTTATAGTTATCTTCAAGTTGAATCCCTAGCAGCGCAACTAAAACTAATCATGATGCCACGCAATTTAGAGGCGTATCTTTCCTAAGACAATGCTGTAATGCAGGCCTTTTACTTTTGGGAATTCATTTCGATAAGCTTATGCAAAACACAAATAGAGACTTGTATTTTTTTTCTTTTGGGTGGAGGACATGAAGTTATCAGGTCTGAGGCAAAAGTGAACCACTCCCCTCTGAAGGTTTATAGGGGCCTAATACCTATTTTAGTATTGCAATGGCCTAGATATACTTAAACGTCATCGTAGCAATTCAAAAATTTCATGTACTTGATTCAAACCGTCACTTCTACCTTTCCAATTTCACAAATTTTGTGATGCAAAGAAAAAAAATTAGGATTTCCGCTTAATTGACAAATATGGATAAGTTTTTTAACAACCCATTTTTAAGCATGCTAATGTTAGTGCATAATCTAAAGTATTACGAGCATAATCAATAAGGTCCTGGCTTCTTTTTTTGCATGCATGAATGCAAAATCTTTCGTGAAATTTACTCATTCAAAAACATACCAAAGTGCAAGTAAGCACAATTTCCAATATGATAAAATGATGTAAACTAAATGGTGGTTAGTTATGATAGACTTTCACCGAATAGCTTTCCCTTCCCAATGAAGTCGGCCTATGTCCTTAAGACCTCCCATCAAGGTAGGGTGTATGGAATGCACCTCATTACCAAGTGACATGGTTCCTTGACCCGTAGCTCCATCAGTTGAGGTAGGATTCGTGTTCGGTTGGACCTTGCTTCGTTTGGAAGGCATCGTATGATTTGGCTTTTACTTCGTGGCTATGCACCCAGATTACAAGAGAGATGACTCCTCATGGAAGGGAATTGTTTGCAAGGATCTTCTCCAAGAGGGGGGAGAAAGAAGACAGCAAGCTCCGAGAAGCTCACAGTTCTTCAAGGAGGAAGAAAAAAAAACCATTTCCTTCTCTTCTCCCTCTCTCTCTCTCTTCTCTTACTCTCCCTCTTTCCTCTTACTCTTCCTTCCTCTCTCTCGCTCTAATTCTTTTTTTGTTCTCTCGAGCATGAAGGGTCCTCCCTCTCTCTCTATAAAGCCCCTTTTACAGGGTCTTGGGGGGGATTAGTAATGGAGGCCCTCCCTCCTCCTCCCACGTCACGATATAGCCCCCCCTGCCACCTCCACGGCACGCGGTAGTCCCCCTACCCCTTCCAGGCATGTGGCAACCCTCCCCTGCCACATCTTTCGCCACATGGCACCCTCCCTTGTTGACATCACAACAGCCCCCTCCCCTCACACCGTTCGCCAGTTGGTGGCATAACCAAGGGATTAATTCTTTTTTTTCAAAAAAAAAGGGGGGGAGGTCGTATGGCGGGAAGGAGGGGGGAAAATGTTACGTTCTTCCCCTCTTAAGGAATCGAGATGTCCTCATCTCGAAAGGATTTGGGGGTATTGTTGGTTGAGATTACTCTCATCAATCCATGTGGCATCTTCTTTTGGAAAGTCCTTCCACTGGATGAGGTACTCCTTGAGGATTCTACTCATCAATCTCTTTTCTTGAATATCCAGGATTCTAGCTGGCCAAAGCTCAAGGACTCCTTGGCTTGGCATTACAACTTGTTGATCATCGAGTATATGGCTAGGATTTGATACATATTTCTTTAGTAGGCTAACATGAAATACATTGTGAACCTTTATGTTCTCAGGGAGTTGGAGCTTGTAGGCATTGGGCCCTAGGCATTTAAGGATCTTGTAGGGTCTTCAATACCTTGGACTCAGTTTTTTAAATTCCCCCAATGACAGGGAACTCCTCTTTGGCTGTACACAAATAAAAAACATGTCTCCCTCATTGAAGAGTCGCTCTTGTCTATTTAGATCTGCATAGGCTTTCTGCCTATCATTGGCGACTCTAAGGTCTTGTCTGATGTTCTTAACGTGCTAATCCATTTCCTCAAGCATTTCCTTAGAAGCTTCTAATCTTAAAGTAGGATTTGAAAAGTTCAATGGGGAACAACAATCATGCCCATACAATGCTTGAAAAGGTGTCATTTGGATGCTTTGTTGGTAGGAAGCATTATAGGGGAACTCTACTAATGGTAGATATTGAATCCATTTCTTGGGTTCATGACAGCAATAAGCTCTAAGGATATCTTCAATGACTTGATTGGCCCTCTCTATTTGACCGTCAGTTTGAGGATGATAGGCTGTGCTGAAACAGAGTTGAGTCCCAATGGCCCCAAATATCCCTCTCCAGAAGTCAGACGTGAAGAGGGAGTCACGGTCACTAACGATCCTTCTAGGCAACCCATGGAGCTTGAATATCTCCTTGATGAAGAGTCTAGCAATATCTGAAGCTTTATAAATTTTCTTGACTGGAGTGAGGTGTGCAACCTTGGTGAGCATATCTACTATAACCGTAATTGAGTTGTAGCCCCCTTGCATTGAGGGTAACCCAACAACAAAATCCATGCTGATAAATTCCCACTTCATTTGGGGGATTTTGAGAGGTTGCAGCTTCCCAGGCATCATGACATGTTCCACCTTGATGCGCTAGCAAGACAAACATTTTGTGATATATTTAAGCATGTCTCCCTAAAGCCTTCCCCAATGGTAGCTCTTTCTGACCATGTTGAGGGTATTGATATATCCGAGATGGTTTGAAAAGGGGGAATCATGTGCTTCCCAAAGTATTCTCTATTTGATTTTCCTACTGGAGGGTATGCATAATCTTGTCCTAAAATAGACAAGTCCCTTATTGACGGAGAATTCATGATATTTGACCTTCAGTTTTGGGTTTCGATCCTTTCCCAAAATTTCCTTTATCATCACCATATATTCTGGATCATGGCTAGCTTCTTCCTTGGCTAGTTCAAGGATAGCGTTGTTGGGCATTGACACCATAGTTACCAAATATTCGGCTAATGAGGGTTCTTCCATGATAAGACAGTTGAGAAACACCTTGCGACTTAGAGCATCAGCGACCACATTCTCCTTGCTGGGTCGATACTTGATCTCAAAATCATACTCATGTAGAACTTCTATCCAACTACGTCACCTCATGTTGAGGTCAGTCTGGGTGAAGATCCATTTAAGGCTCTTATGGTCCGTGATCAAAGAAAACTTATTACCAAGCAAGTAATGTGGCCAAAGTTTGAGGATGTGGATCACTGCTAGCAATTCCAGGTCATGGGTGGCATAATTCCTCTCATGGGTTTTTAGCTTCCATGAGAAATAAGCTATGGGATGACCTTCTTGCATTAGTACATAGCCAGTGCAAGTGTGCTAGCATTTGTGACAACTTCAAATTCCTTACTTAAGTTAGGGAGCTTTAGAATTGGTGCTGTCACCAAGCTATGCTTGAGTTGATCAAAACTTGCTTGTTCAGAGGGTGTCCATACTATGGCAACTTGTTTTTTCAGCAAATTTGTGAGGGGTGCTGCGATTAAAGCATAGTCCTTAATGAAGATCTTGTGCCAACCTGTTAATCCAAGAAAGCTTCTTTAATAGTAGCCAGGGGAGACCACTCTTGAATGTCCTTAACCTTGGTAGGGTCTACAAAGATCCCTTCATTTGACACAATAAATTTGAGATATTCAATCTACCTTTTTAAGAAGGCACACTTTTTCTTCTTAGCATAGAGCTTATGAGTCCTCATGGTCTCAAGGACGATGCAAACTTGGGACTCATGATCTGCCACCTTCTTGGAATAAACCAAGGTGTCATCAAAGAAGACGAGTATGAGATCATCGAGGTGTGGTGGTTTGAAAATGTCCTGCATTAGCCTGTTAAAGGTGACGGGGGCATTAGTCAATCCAAAAGACATTACTGTGAATTCAAAATGACCATATCTGGTATTGAATGTCGTCTTTGGAATATCCTCATCCTTGATGCAAATCTAATAATACCCTGACCTTAAATCAATCTTGGAGAAGATTTTTGCTCCCTACAGTCGATCGAGTAACTCATCTATCCTTGGAATGGGGTATTTATTTTTTATGGTTACTTGGTTCATGCCTCTATAATAAATGGAGAGTCAAAGTGTACCATCCTTCTTCTTTTGGAACAAGATTGGATCTCCCCAAGGAGAACTGCTAGGGCATATGTACCCTTGGTCCAGTAGTTGTTTGAGTTGTTCCTTTAACTCAATGGCCTCAGGAATGGACATCTTGTAGGGCCTTTTTACAGCTGGAGTAGCTCCTGGGATTAGTTTAATCTCATGATCCACTTCCCTAGGCAGTGATAATTCAGTCAATTCCTCCAGAAACACATCCACATATTCCTTTAGCCATGATGGTTCTTCATTAGTGTCTTCTACCTGATCGGGTTTGTTTAGCTTGATCAGGTAGACGGGTAATCTCTTCCTTATTCCTTTAACTATTTGAGTTGCCTTAGCTAACTGGATCTTTGGTTTTCCTGCTTCACCTTATGCTGTAACTAGCTCACCCTTAGGATTTTGAAAGGAGACCTGGCCCTTTCCACAATGAATGTGAACATCATTGGGGATTAGCCAATCCATCCGGAGTAGACATTCATGGACACCTAGATTTATTACTCTAAACCTAATAGTCATGGGCTCATTTTCGAGTAGGAATTCCACCTTAGCAATTTGTCTAGTGCAAATGATTTCTCACCCATTTGCTAGTTCGACAAGCAAAGTGGGTGTAGTGGCTATCCCTAACCTTCTTGCACATGTCGGTGAGATGAAAGAATCAGTGCTCCCACAGTCAATCAGGGTTTTGAATTCCTTACCTTGGTAGTCCGCACCGAGAATCGGCGGTTCGCCCCTTCTTATGGAGGGTGGCATGAACGGTTGCCCTCTCGATCTCGGCTTCGATGTACGGATATTCTTCTTCATCTAATCCTTTAATGGTAATATTGGAAGTTTTTGCCCTTCCCAATGCTGCACGACCACGGCCATGGGTAGGCCTGGCTTGGCCTCGGAATTTCCCTTGAGAGGGTCCCTGCCAAGCTTGGGACATTTCCTTTTGAAGTGCCCATGTTCATTGCAGTGGAAAAAACGCAAGCTTTGATCACTTCTTTGAGTGGGGACAAAGTCATTGATTGCATTTGCTCTTGGCTTTTTCCATTGGCCTTGACCCTGTCCTTGCACCCTTTTAATTTGAGCTCTCGACATCCCCGAATTTTGGTCTCTGAAAGCCTAAGTTCTGGATTTTGACTGGACTTCTTGGACAATAGGTCCTACTCTTATCAATGCATCTTGCAAATCCAAAGGATGCATTGATTCCAACTGAGTGTTCATTGGTAGGTTCAACCCATCACAAAACTTCGGGACCTGTGGGGGATGCTCATTGTTGGGGCGCATTTTAGCAAGGAAACAAATTTCGAGTAGTATGCTTCCACAGACAGGCCCAACTACCTCAACTTAAAGAACCCATTCATCTTATGATTTCTATACGTAGGTAGCATATACCTTCCATGCACTGCTTCCTTTAGTTTTTCCCAAGTTATTGTGCTTTCGGTGACTGCTTGGTCTTTACACCATTTCTTCCACCACAACCTAGCCTCGCCAATGAGCTTGAGCTTAGTAATCATGGCTCGGTTCACAGGTGCTGTTTCGACTGCACTAAAATAGTATTCCATAGATTCAATCCATATTTTAGCATCAACTTTAACTGTCTTCCCCTTTCCATCAAATTCTGGAGGTTTAATTTATTTAAGAAGAAACTTCTTCTCTTGTACCTCTGCTGGGTTCAGTGTTGTAACAAGGTTCATGATCTGCATTTGGGGATGTATTTGATTACCAATTTAAACTTTCCCGTGTTAGGCTTGCATTTAAACACCCCTATACAACTTAAATCAATGCGCACGTATTTTTCCATTGCAACTGTGCAACCATTCAAATGAACATAAAATTCTTATTTAACCATAGGGAAATGTAAGCCTCAAGTACAATTACTCGAGAATAGATAGGGTTTGCCTGAGATTATTTTTTTCTTCTCAGGAGTTACATTAACGCCAGGTTAATAATTCCCTATTGGAATCAGCTATAAAGACAAAATAGTAGTATGGATTGGGGGAATGGATTCTCAAGAAGGGATAAGTCATGGGAAGTTTAGGAAATCCCTATTTATGATAGCCATGATGTTCATTTCGCCCCATTACTTTAATTTTGTCTACTGGTAAAATTTTAACCACCTCTTCGTAGATGTAGCGGTTCTGATCAACTTGCCGGCATCCGATGTGCAGGGTTGAGCTCACACGAGCCTCATGGAAGATGAATAACTTGATAATCTTCAAGTCTTTCAACCACTTTAACCTCTTCAGATTGTTTTGAAGATAGGTGAGTCGGGTGGCGTCTATGTAGCAGTATCCCACGCTCCAAGTCCAACGCCTTTCCACATACATTGGTGAGGGGTTGTAGAGCCGGTCTAGGATCCCCATCATGTCGGACCATCTGCGACGATAGCTTGAAGAGTTCATAGCTGTCCTGAACATGATATGAAATACGAGAAACCTGATCCATGCCTCGTAATTCTGGAAGCATTAGCAATCCACAAGTGAGTAAAAAGGGAAACATTTTCTAATAAACACATTGCCTCACTCTTCCTGATTTCTCTCCCTAAATGTCTTAGTCATAGGTAGGCTCTGATAGGAACTGTAACATGCCCACCTATCAGCTTTCCAAGCACGTTTTTAACGGTCCATCGAGAGATGAGTCCAAGAAATGCCGCTTGGCACTCCCATGGAATGTTATGGGGTTTGTCGCCTAGGGTTTTTCGAGTCTACCTCGCAACAGAATGTCTGTGGTGGCTGAACCCACTAGGATCAACCTAAAACTTAAGTCCCTAGAGGTCGAGGTCTTCTGATAGAATTCTAGCATCCAGTTCTGAACATCAAACTTTACACAGAGATACCCAAGCCAAAGCAGACCCATGCCGCACTTGGTTCAAGTAAAATGGGAAACAAGAGGGATGCGGTGCTCCACCTCTCTGCCCATAGGGCATAACCCCATTTCAGTCCCCTAAAACAGCATGACTCGGGGTTCTAACCTAACAATTTCTAAGCTTCGTTTGTCAGTAAAACCTAACCTTGTGAGAAGCCTCCCAGTTCTATGGGACCACCCTGTCGTAGGACTTGGCATATTTTAATTGTCTACTTAGCCCTATCACTTTTAGGTGTGACATGTAAAAATAACTTTCTTAATTAGCCTTTTAAAAGGACAGGGTTCGTTCACGTAATCTTATGACACTGACACAAAAACAAATTCAAACAGAATCCCTGGAAGTACCTAATATTAGCAATTTATCAAAGATACAAATCTTGTTCAAAGGGGACAATATCTGCAATCCTTAAGGATGCACTTTTATTTCCAGCAAGTTTTCGCCTTGCACTAGTAACAAGGGCCTCTCAAAAATCTATTATGAGTCACGTTGATCGTTTGAGTAGGATTTGGAGGGAGGGAATTTACGATCAAAGCCCCTCCCCCCTTGCATCCAAGCATCCTCCTACATTCAACCCAATCTGCGGAGAGACCTCTCTTAGCGGGTTTGGTCCATGTTCCCCTCACGGCTATTTAGAACCCCCTTGGCTAGGGTTGACGGCCAGTGGGGGGTGGTTTGGCATGCCCTCCAAGAGTTCAACCTGATTCACTACGCTCATTTATGAGTTTGGGGTTACACAATCTCTCTTTTCCTCTTTTTTTTCTTTTTAGTTGAAGCAATGTTCCTAAATTTACAAACACAAACAAAGGTGCAGGTGGATACTTGAGACATCTACTAAGGTGGGTTCCCTCTCTTGACCCTAGCGTTTGTCCTTCTTTCCTTAGCGGTAATTTCCAATATCCTCCAAAGGATAGGGAATTTCCTCATTCTTTCCCCCTATGAAGTAACAATAGATTGGCTTAATTTCTTCAAAACCCTAAATAAGTTGAGTTGAGCCCTATCCTTGCATGTATAGGGTTCATTTTTTATTGAACGACTCTTGAAAATTTATTAGTATTTCATATGTGCAATTTATAGTTATCTTCAAGATGAATCCCTAGCAACGCAACTAAAACTGATCATGATGCCACATAATTTAGAGGCATATCTTTCCTAAGAGAATGATGTAATGTAGGCCTTTTGCTTTTGGGAATTCATTTCAACGCGCTTATGCAAAACACAAATAGATACTTGTATTTTTATTTTCTTTTGGGTAGAGGACATGAAGTTATTAGACCTTAGGAAAAAGTGAACCACTCCCCTATGAAGGTTTATAGGGGCCTAATACCTGTTTTAGTATTGAAATGGCCTAGATATACTTAAACGTCATCGTAGCAATTCAGGAATTTAATGTACTTATTCAAAAAGTCACTTCTACCTTTCCAATTTCACAAATTTTGTGATGCAGTAGGATTTATGCTTAATTGACGAATATCCATAAGTATTTTAACAATCCATTTTTAAGCATGAAAATGTTAGTGCATAATCTAAAGTATTACGAGCATAATCAATAAGGTCCTGGCTTCTTCTTTTTTTGCACACATGAATGCAAAATCTTTTGTGCAATTCACTCATTCAAAAACATACCAAAGTGCAAGTAAGCACAATTTCCAATATGATAAAATGATTGTAACGTGACCACTTGTATATTCAGGACATGTCTCAGCAGTCCATCGGAAAAGATGTCTAGAAAGCTCCGCCCGGCACTTCCATGGAATGTTACGGGGTTTGCGATCTAGGGCTGTCTACGTCTGCCATGTAGTGGAAATATTCCGGCCATTCCCACTTAGGATCGACTTGAATTAGGGTTTCCCTTATTGGTCATTTCCTAACATCAACTAGCGTCGGACCCAAGCAAACTACTTTATGCAGAAACGCCAGGTTTGAAGCGGATTCACGCTGCACTTGGTTCAAGGAGAATGGAAAATGAGAGGGATGCAAAGCTCAACCTCTCTGCCATAAGGCATAGTCCCATTCCGTTCCCCTAAAACAGCGTAAATCAGGTTCAATCATAACTCTAGGTCAACGCTTTTATTGTTCGTGTTCTTTGACGATTTTCCTGCTGTCCATCGTGATTTGAGAAAAGTTTCCGGCCAACTGGGACCACCCATCCGTAGAACGAACCTATGGCCCATCCTCCGCACTTTCCTCGAGTTCTTTTAGTTATTTATTTACCTAACACATTAGTTGGACATGTAACAACCAGCTTCTTTAATTAACCCATTAGGCACTGGTTCCTTCACGCAATCTTATCACTTGACATAAAAATAACAATATCACACAAGTTCCTTATTAACAAGTTATCATATTTATCTTTGAAATACAAAGAGTCCAGCCCGTAGGCTTATCCACAATCTGCCCGAAGGCTATCCAGCAATCCACAGGGATTACCAATCCAAGTTTTCGCCCGTAGACTAGTATGCGGGCCTCGAGATCCAATCCCGAGTCACATTAGCCTCTTGTGCAGGGCCCGAAAGGCAAGGGATTTATGGCGAGAGCCCCCCCTGGCACCCAAGCGTCCTCCTGCTCCAAGTAGCGCTCAATGGAGAGACCTCTCGCGGCAGGTTCGGTCCACTTGCTCGGTGCGGTTAACAACCCCCTTGGTTAGGGTCAGGCAGGCAGTTGGGGGTAACTGAAGCTGCCTCTCCCTTCAGGCCTTCAACCAGAAGTATAGATATCCATTCATCTTTTAATTCATTTATCAAACAAAGCCAAACAATGCTCTAAAATCTGTAGCAAGCACAAACATTTCCATTGATCCTTTTTTTGTTGGAAAACTACTAAGGAATGAATCCTTCCTTTCGAATGCATATAGCATTTGATCCGAAATGACTTGAAACATGGCAAGATCCCCTATATCCTGGGTTAGGGCATACCCTATTAACCCAACTTGGTCAAACCTTAAGTTCATTGGTTACTTCAGTTTATCGGCTGGTCTTTAGTTTTCAATTACTCTTCCTTACTCAAGAAGGATACTAAAGTATTCATCCTCTTGCAAGATAACTTGCGTAAGGATCCGCCAACCTCATTGCGAGAATTTGGCCATTCTCTTGTGATCCAATCACAAGATCATATGACTCCGCACTTGCTGCGCAAGTGTCGCATCGAACTATGAGACAATGGAGTCATGAAACAATCTATTTCAGGTTACTAGGTTGACGTCGTTAGACCTAGGGTTTCCAAGTTTCATCTTGTAAGATTCTTAGGGGCAAACCCTAGCTCACTTTCCAATTACATTTTCACTGTCCCTACATTCAGTGAATGTGGGCAAGTATTTAAGGTATAGGAATATTAGTTTTAACAATACGTATGATTAGGTCACGTATTAAATTCTCTAGTGAATTGTTTGGAATTCAACTTTTCCAAAACGAGTACTCCGCAGTTTAGGTGTTTTAGGCTTATGCCAATTTGGTTAACTCTAGAAGATAATTTCAAGATTACTTCCACATGATTTGTTGTCTATGCGTAAATGGATTTTTCAACCCTAACTTATCGATTTGAGGTCAGGCATAGGTTAGGTTAATTTCAACTAATCTTTCCTTTACTTTGCAAACAAAATTCATGCTAAATAAGCAACCTTTTACTTGATAATTTATGCAGTGACAAACGATAATTTTATAGAGTTTATCCATCGTAAGAATCATTTCATGCTTTGCACTTTCCATGATGATTCATTGCGAACAAGATATGGATTAATAGTGCCAGATGCAGTTTATACTTCTAGGCTTAACCGAAATATACTATTTTAATGGGTAATCATCTAGCCTATAATTCATTTCAATGCATAAAGCTATTTGCTAGAAATGCATTTATGCTTTCTTTATTTTGCATGTTTCATTAAAATTATTAATGACTAAGTTCCTTCGTCGTGAACAACTAGGACAAAAATATATCCTATTGCTAACAATTAACCTTGCATATTGAATTATAACAATATCAAATAAAAATTAGGAAGAAAAACCTGGGCTTGGGGTGAGATATCCACATGGATGCCCGGAGATGACCCTCCCGCGTTTGCACCTTGGACTTTCTTAGGAGGCATTTCTGCCGTGGAAGCAGCTTAACAACTCCTTTTTTATATTTCACCGTGGCTCTCTTTCGCAATAACTTGCAACATCCGTCAAAAGCAGTTTTAGAAGGTTTCCTCCTTGGAGTCAGGATTTCGAAAGGGGTGTTTCGGAATCTTTCACGACTAAGACCTATTAAGCCATGGGGAAGGCTTAATGGCCTTTGTAAGGACTCACAGGAATGGGGAATAATGAGGTGTGGAAACCCTTACGAGGGTTTTTGAGTTGGAAAGGGAGGTGTCAAATGACCCTCAATCACTCTCTTTTCTTTTTTTCAAGTGAGGAAAAAACAAGGCTCCAAGGGTATTTTGCATAGGGCAAGGAAAGGCTAAGGACAAATTCTCTTGGGGGGAAAAGGGCCTTATAGAATCCTAAGGGAGGAACTCCAAGGGAAAATAATAATCGTAAAGGTTATAAGTAAGGGTCTAAAGACCCTTAGGGAAATTTGGAGAAAAGGGGTTTTAATACACCACAAAGGAAGGGGGCTAGAGAAGGTTTAAACATGAGGGGAAAAGGGGTGGTTCCAAAGCCAAGGGATAGGGGTTTAAGGGATTAACACGGGGGTGGGGGGGTGATTCCAATATCCATGGGAAAGGGGGTTTAAGGGTTTAAACACGAGGGGGGGTGACTCCAATATCCACGAAAAAGGGGGCTTAAGGGTTTATAAAACACGGAGGGGAGCCCAAGGAAAGGGGGGCTAAGTGAACTTTAAAACCCCGGGGGAGGGGTAATAAGACCTTTAAGGCCTTAGTTCTTTTGGGGGGGGAGGGGGCTTCTAAAGCCCCCTTAGAAGCTTCCCCTCAGAAGCTTCTATAGCTTCTTACATGGCAGGAGGGGGGGGAATCTTCAACGCCAAATCGGCGGCGGCGAACGACTGGCGCGACCTCACAGCAGAGGCAACGGTAGCGTTTGGCGGACATCAGCAGCCCATCTCCACTCCCAAAGCAACAGAGAGCCGTCCTTGATCTTTCTCTCCCCTCACGATGCTACAGAGTGCCGTCTCCTCTCCGTCCCCTTTTCCAAGCGGCACCAGCCCAGGGTTTAAATAGGGGAGGGGAGGGGGATCCTCCCTCTCCTTCGTGTCAGCGCGCATGGCTGTAACACTCTGCGAGCTCCACCGAGGAGCTTCCACGTCCTTTCTATTCCCCTCCCCTTCCAGCACAACAATCGGCTGGGGAGGGGAATAATAATAATAATAATAATTTGCATTATCCTTAAGAAAATGTTATATATTTATCCTCAAGAGGTAGTTTACTCGAACGTTACATTCTCTCCCCCTTAGAGGAATCGAGATGTCCTCATCTCGAGATAAGCTAGGGATATTGATGGTTGAGAGTGCCTTCATCTACCCAAGTGGCATCCTCTTCAGGATAATATTTCCACTAGACGAGGCATTCTCTCAGGGTTCTGGATCTTAATTGTCTCTCCCTTACATCTAAGATCCTATCAGGCCTTAGTTCAAGGACTCCTTGACTAGGCATTACAACTTGTTGGTCATCGAGTACATGGTTAGGATTAGGTACATATTTCTTCAATAGGGTGATATGGAATACGTTGTGAACCTTTAGGTTCTCAGGGAGTTGCAATCTATAAGCATTAGGTCCTAGGCATTTGAGGATCTTGTACGGCCCACAATACCTTGGACTTAGCTTCTTGCAATCTCCTAAGGATAGGGAACTCTTCTTAGGGCGTACGCCAATGAAGACCATGTCTCCTTCTTCGAAGACTCTATCTTGACGTTTCAAATCCGCGTATGCCTTCTGTCTATCCTTGGCAGGTTTGATATCCTATCTTATTGACTTCATTTGGTCATCCATCTCTTCCAACATCTACCTTGAAGCTTCAACCCTTACGGTTGGATCTGAGAAGTTTAGGGGATTTCGACAATCATGACCATATAATGCTTAGAAAGGGATCATCTGAATGCTTTGTTGGTAAGAAGCAATGTAGGCAAATTCAACCAAAGGCAAGTATTGAATCCACCTCTTCGTCTCACGATAGCAGTATGCCCTAAGCATATCCTCGATGACTTGATTTACTCACTCTGTTTGGCCATTCGTTTGGGGATGGTAAGCTGTGCTAAAACAAAGTTGAGTCCCAATAGCTTCAAAGATAGCTCTCCAGAAGTGTGACGTGAAGAGAGAATCATGGTCACTAATAATTCTTCTAGGTAAACCATGTAGCTTGAATATCTCCTTGATAAACAATCTTGCAATGTCTGAGGCTTTATAGTTTGTATTTACTAGAATAAGGTGTGCAATCTTAGTAAGCATGTCAACCACAACCATGATGGAGTTGTATCCTCCCTGGACTTGGGGTAGGCCTACAACAAAATCCATACTGATGAATTCCCATTTCGTTTGGGGGATGTCAAGCGGTTGTAGCTTCCCTCGCATCATGACATGTTCGGCTTTGATACATTGACAAGACAAACACTCAGTGACATATTTGAGAATGTCACCTTTGAGCCTCTCCCAATGGTAGCTCTTTCTAACTTCATTAAGAGTATTGGCATAGCCAGGATGTCCTGCGAAGGGGGAATCATGAGCTTCCCACAATATCTTCTGCTTAAGTGATTGTCTTGCTGGTACACACAGCCTTGTTCTATAGTAGACAAGTCCACTATTAATGGAGAATTCATGATACTTAGCCTGCAGCTTTTGGTTCTGATCTTTGATAGAGATCTCCCTTAGCATTGTTTGGTAGGCCGGATCATGGCATGCATCCTCTCTAGCAAACTCAAGTATAGGGTTGTTTGGCATAGATACTTTTGTAGCTAGAGATCTGGGTGTTGATGGATTCTGCAAGATTAGGGAATTAAGGAATGCCTTGCGACTAAGTGCATTGGCAACTACATTTTCTTTCCCTGGTCAGTACTTGATTTCAAAGTCATACTCTTCCAGTACTTCAATCCACCGATGTTGCCTCATGTTGAGCTCATTCTGGGTAAAGATCCATTTGAGTCTCTTATGGTCAATTACTAGAGTAAACTTGTTACCCAACACGTAGTGTCTCAAAAGCTTTAGAGCATGGATGATAGCTAGCAATTCCAGATCATGCGTAGCATAATTCTTTTCATGACTCTTCAATTTCCTTGAAGAGTATGCTACAGGATGACCTTCCTACATGAGCAGACATCCCAAGGCAAGTGTGCTAGCATCAGTTACTACTTCAAACTCTTTATTGAGGTCTGAAAGTTTTAGAATAGGTGCTGATACCAAACTTTGCTTCAACCTATCGAAGCTATTTTGTTTGGGAATTGACCATGCAATGGAAGTTTGCTTCTTCAGTAAGTCCATCAGAGGTGCTGCAATCAAAGCATAGTTTTTTATGAAGACCCTATACCATCCTGTCAATCCCAGAAAGCTGCATATTTCTTTCACAGATGTTGGTATTGGCCATTCTAGCACATCTGTAACCTTAGTTGCGTCCACTAAGATTCCTTCCGCTGATACTATGAATCCCAAATATTCAATCTGACGTTTGAAGAATGCACACTTCTTCATCTTAGCATACAGCTTATGTGCCCTCATTGTCTCAAGGACAATCCAAAGTTGGGGTTCATGATCTTCTTCCTGTTTAGAATAGACTAAAGTGTCGTCGAAGAAGACAAGCACGAAATCATCAAGATATGGCCTAAAGATATCCTGCATTAACCTGTTGAAGGTGGCAGGTGCATTCGTAAGTCCGAATGACATAACTAGAAACTCAAAGTGTCCATATCTTGTATTGAAGGCAGTCTTGGGGATATCTTCTTCCTTGATCCTTATCTGATAGTAACCTGACCTAAGATCAATCTTGGAAAAGATCTTTGCACCCTAAAGACGATCAAGAAGCTCATCTATTCTAGGAATAGGGTACTTGTTCTTGACCGTTGATTGATTCAATCCTCGGTAATCAATACATAGTCAAAGTGTCCCATCTTTCTTTTTCTGGAATAGTACTGGAGCTCCCCATGGTGAACTGCTAGGCCGGATGTAGCCCTGATCTAATAGTTGCTTGAGTTGTTCCTTCAGCTCAATTGCTTCTAGTATGGACATTCTATAAGGTCTCTTTGCAATTGGCGCAGCTCCTGGTACTAACCTAATCTCATGATCCACTTCTCTTTGAGGTGGGAGTTCTGTCAACTCTTGAGGGAATACATCCGCGTATTCCTTTAGCCAAGAAGGTCCTTCATTAAGCTCTTGCTTTTGATCTAACTTGTTGAGTTTGATCAAGTAGATAGGTAATCCTTTTCTGACTCCTTTTATGATCTGAGATACTTTGGCCAATTGGATTCTTAGCACTCCAGCCTCACCTTGGGTTGTGACTAATTCCCTTTCAGAGTTTCGAAAGGAAACTTAACCCTTTCCATAATGAATGTGGACGTCATTAGGCTTAAGCCAATCCATTCCAAGTAGACACTCATGGATACCTAAATTCATGACTCTAAATTTGATCGAAGTCTTCTTTCCTCCCAGAAAGAATTCCATCTTAGCAATTTTCCTGGTACAAGTAACCACACGACCATTTGCCAATTCCACAAGCAAGGTAGGTGCTTCTACTATGGCTATTCCTAATCTTTTTGCACAAGTTGGTGAGATAAAGGAATGTGTATTGCCACAATCAATCAAGGTCTTGAAACTTTTACCTTGATAGTCCAACGGTGTCTGAATCATTGAGAACTGGCGATTCGGCCCTTTCTTGTGTAGAGTGGCATGGACTGTCGCCCTTTCAAACTCTGCTTCCATGGTCGGATCTTCTTCTTCTTCTTCTTATTCTTCTTCACACATTTGCCTATTGGCAATGCAGGCGGTTCTTCCTCTACCTCAGGTAGCGGCTCCATGACTACGGCCCGTTCCTTGGAAAGGTGCTTGGCGATGTCCTCCACCAAGCTTGAGGCATTTCCTCTTGAAGTGATTGGGCTCGTTGCAGTGGAAACAACGGAGGTTTCGGCCATTACTTTGAGTGGGAACAAAGTTGTTGACGTTATTTGTCCTTGCTTTCTTTCTTTGTTCCTGATTATGACCTTAAACTCTCTTTATCTAAGGTCTGAATGCTCCTCTGTTCGGGTCACTATAAGACCAAGCTTTGTTACCCCTTGGTCTAGATTGCACCTCCTGAATTATAGGCACTGTTGGAATGAGTGCATCCTGAAGATTTGATGGATGCATAGATTCGAGATGGGTATTTACTGGTGGATTTAAACTCGTACAAAATTTGGACACATGTTGTGTCATGTCCATCTATGGTGCATACTTTAAAAGTGAGACGAATTTAGAGTAGTATGCGTCAAGAGTGAGCCCCAGCTGTTTTAGCTCGTAGAACTCATTCATTTTTTGTGTGCGATATGTAGGTGGCAAGTATCTTCCCTGCACGGCTTTCTTCAGCTTCTCCCAGGTAACTGATCCCTCCGCAAACCCTTGATCCCTGCACCATTGCTTCCACCAAAGCCGGGCTTTGCCGGTGAGTTTTAGCTTGGCGAGCATAGCCTGATTGGCGAGTGCAGTACCAACTGCTTCGAAGTAATTCTCCATGGATTCAATCCAAATTTCAGCATCGGCTTGGATGAACCTACCTCTCCCGTCAAACTCCAGCAGCTTGATCTGCTTGAGAAGAAACTTCTTCTCCCGGATTACAGCAGTACTTGATGTAGGAGGCGAACTAGGAACCTATACCCGGGGTTGCCTGGATAAAGGTTTCTTAACGTTATTATACGATAATCATTATTGATTACATCTTCAATTCTGCTATTACGTAAGCAATGTAGCTACTTAACTTTTTATCAATTCTCATGCCCAATCAGACATTGATAAAAGGAAATCTTATTCGTATTTATATGGGCATAGCCCTTTCGGAATACAACATTTCTTGCGATGATAAGCCAACTGTTACATTTAGTTTGGGGAGAACAACGTTGTATTATATTTATCTACAAGAACTATATAATAGTATGGTTTTGGGTCATGGATCTTCAGGAATCGGTAAATCATTGGAAGTTCAGGGTATCCTTTCCGTTGGAATCCATTCTTCTCATGGCGGCCCAACACTTTAATCCTGTCGGCGAGGATTACACGGGTTACTTCCTCATATACATATGAGTTCATCTCAACCCTCCGACCTCGAATATGTAAAGTTGAGTTTACATGAGCTTCACAAAAATGAACAGCTTCACGACTTTCAAGTCTTCCAACCACTTGATCCTCTTTAGGTTGGTTTGTAAATAAGCAAACCGGTGGGCAGCTATATAGTAGATCCCTGAGGCACCCGTCCATCTTCGTTCGATGTACAAAGGTGATGGATTATAGATTTGCTCTAGGATGTTCATCATCTCAACCCTTTGTCTATAATGCGGAGAATGTGTTGCAGTCATAAACATGACTCAAAATACCAAGAACTTGTTCCACGCTTCATAATTCTGCAAGATAGCATTGAAGGTAAGGAAATGTTTGGAACATCAACATTTGCTTTACTTCATTTTATTAAGATTTCATAAAACAATTCCGTTGTTGGTTTGCTTTGATACCAATTGTAACGTGTCCACTTGTATATTCAGGACACGTCTCAGCAGTCCATCAGAAAGGATGTCTAGAAAGCTCCGCCCGGCACTTCCATGAAATGTTACGGGATTTGCGATCTAGGGCTTTCCGCGTCTGCCACATAGTGGAAGTATTCCAGTTGTTCCCACTTAGGATCGACCTGAATTAGGGTTTTCCTTATTGGTCATTTCCTAACAGCAACTAGCATCGGACCCAAGCGAGCTACTTTACGCAGAAATGCCAGATCCGAAGCGGATTCACGCTGCACTTGGTTTAAGGAGAATGGAAAACAAGAGGGATGCAAAGCTCAATCTCTCTGCCATAAGGCATAGTCCCATTCAATTCCCCTAAAACAGCGTAAATCGGGTTCAATCATAACTCTAGGTCAACGCTTTTGTTGTTCGTGTTCTTTGATGATTTTCTTGCTATCCATCGTGATTTGAGAAAAGTTCCCGGCCAACCGGGACCACCCATCCGTAGGACGGACCTATGGCCCATCCTCCGCACTTTCCTCGAGTTCTTTTAGTTATTTAATTACCTAACACATTAGTTGGACATGTAACAACCAGCTTCTTTAATTTAACCCATTAGGCACTAGTTCCTTCACGTAATCTTATCACTTGACATAAAATAACAATATCAGACAAGTTCCTTATTAACAAGTTATCATATTTATCTTTGAAATACAAAGAGTCCAGCCCGTAGGCTTATCCACAATCTGCCCGAAGGCTATCTAGCAATCCACAGGGATTACCAATCCAAGTTTTCGCTCATAGACTAGTATGTGGGCCTCGAGATCCAATCCCGAGTCACGTTAGCCTCTTGTGCAGGGCCGAAAAGGTGAGGGATTTACGGCCAGAGCCCCCCCTGGCACCCAAGCGTCCTCCTACTCCAAGTAGCGCTCAACGGAGAGACCTCTCGCGACAAGTTCGAACCACTTGACTGGCGCGGTTAACAACTCCCTTGGTTAGGGTCAGGCAGGCAATCAAGGGTAACTGAAGCTGCCTCTCCCTTCAGGCCTTCAACTTGAAGTATAGATATCCATTTATCTTTTAATTCATTGATCAAATTAATCCAAACAGTGCTCTAAAATCTGTAGCAAGCACAAACATTTCCATGGATCATTTTTTTGTTGGAAAACTACTAAGAAATGAATCCTTCCTTTCGAATGCATACAGCACTTGATCCGGAATGACTTGCAACTTGGCAAGATCCCCTATATCCTGGGTTAGGGCGTACCCTATTAACCCAACTTGGTCAAACCTTAAGTTCATTGGTCACTTTAGTTTATCTGCTGGTCTTTAGTTTCCAATTAATCTTCCTTACTCAAGAAGGATACTAAAGTATTCATCCTCTTGCAAGATAACTTGCGTAAAGATCCGCCAACCTCATTGCGAGAATTTGGCCATTCTCTTGTGATCTAATCACAAGATCATATGACTATGCACTTGTTGTGCAAGTGTCGAATCGAACTATGAGACAATGGAGTCATGAAACAATCTGTTTCAGGTTACTAGGCTAACGTCGTTAGACCTAGGGTTTCCAAGTTTCATCTTGTAAGATTCTTAGGGACAAACCCTAGCTCACTTTCCAATTACATTTTCATTGTCCCTACATTCAGTGAATGTGGGCAAGTATTTAAGGTATAGGAATATTAGTTTTAACAATACATACGATTAGGTCACATATTAAATTCTCTAGTGAATTCTTTGGAATTCAAATTTTCCTAAATGAGTACTCCGCAGTTTAGGTGTTTTAGGCTTATGCCAATTTGGTTAACTCTAAAAGATAATTTCGAGATTACTTCCACATGATTCGTTGTCTATGCATAAATGGATTTTTCAACCCTAACTTATCGATTTGAGGTCAGGCATAGGTTAGGTTAATTTCAACTAATCTTCCCTTTACTTTGCAAACAAAATTCATGCTAAATAAGCAACCTTTTACTTGATAATTTATGCAATGACAAACGATAATTTTATAGAGTTTATGCATCGTAAGAATCATTTCATGCTTTGCACTTTCCATGATGATTCATTGTGAAGAGGATATGGGTTAATAGTGCGAGATGCAGTTTATACTTCTAGGCTTAACCGAAGTAAACTATTTTAATGAGTAATAATCTAGCTTATAATTCATTTCAATGCATAAAGCTATTTGCTAGAAATGCATTTATGCTTTCTTTATTTTGCATGTTTCATTAAAAGTATTAATGACTAAGTTCCTTCGTCGTGAACAACTAGGACAAAAATATATCCTATTGCTAACAATTAACCTTGCATGATTGAATTATAACAATATCAAATAAAAATTAGGAAGGAAAACCTAGGCTTGGGGTGAGATATCCACGTGGATACCCGAAGATGACCCTCCTGCGTTTGCGCCTTGGACTTTCTTAGGAGGCATTTCCACCGTGGAAGTAGCTTAACAACTCCTTTTTTATATTCCACCATGGCTCTCTTTCGCAATAACTTGCACCGTCCGTCGAAAGCTGTTTTAGAAGGTTTCCTCCTTGGAGTCAGGAGTTCAAAAGGGGTGTTTCAGAATCTTTCACGACTAAGACCTATTAAGCCATGGGGAAGGCATAATGGCCTTTGTAAGGACTCACATGAATGGGGAATAATGAGGTGTGGAATCCCTTACGAGGGTTTTTGAGTGGGAAAGGGAGGTGTCAAATGACCCTCAATCACTCTCTTTTCTTTTTTTCGAGTGGGGAAAAAACAAGGCTGCAAGGGTATTTTGCATAGGGCAAGGAAAGGCTAAGGACAAATTCTCTTGGGGGGAAAAGGGCCTTATAGAATCCTAAGGGAGGAACTCCAAGGGAAAGTAATAACCGTAAAGGTTATAAGTAAGGGTCTTAAAGACCCTTAGGGCAATTTGGACGAAAGGGGTTTTAATATGCCACAAAGGAAGGGGGCTAGAGAAGGTTTAAACACGAGGGGAAAAGGGGTGGTTCCAAAGCCAAGGAATAGGGGTTTAAGGGATTAACACCGGGGGGGGGGGGGGGGGGGGTAGCAGGGGGGGTGATTCCAATATCCACGAAAAAGGGGGCTTAAGGGTTTATAAAACACAGAGGGGAGCCCAAGGAAAGGGGGGCTAATTGAACTTTAAAACCTCGGGGGAGGGGTAATAAGACCTTTAAGGCCTTAGTTCTTTTCGGGGGGGGAAAGGGGGCTTATAAAGCCCCCTTAGAAGCTTCCCCTCAGAAGCTTTTATAGCTTCTTATGTGGCAGGAGGGGGGGAATCTTCAACGCCGAATTGGCGGCGGTGGACGGCTGGGCACGGCCTCACAGCAAAGTTGACACTAGCCTTTGGCAGACATCAGCGGCCCATCTCCACTCTCGGAAGCAGCAGCGAGCCGTCCTTGATCTTTCTCTCCCCTCACGATGCTGCAGAGTGCCGCCTCCTCTTCGTCCCCTTTTCCAAGCGGTAGCAGCCCAGGGTTTAAATAGGGGAGGGGAGGGGGATCCTCCCTCTCCTTCGTGTCAGCACGCATGGTCGTATCACTCTACGAGCTCCACCGAGGAGCTTCCGCGTCCTTTCTATTCCCCTCCCCTTCCAGCACAACAGTCGACTGGGGAGGGGAATAATAATAATAATAATAATTTTGCATTATCCTTAAGAAAATGTTATATATTTATCCTCAAGAGGTAGTTTACGCGAACGTTGCAATGATGTAAACTAAATGGTGGTTAGTTATGACAGACTTTTGCCGAATAGCTTTCCCTTCCCAATGAAGTCAGCCTATGTCCTTAAGACCTCTCATCAGGGTAGGGTGTATGGAATGCACCTAATTACCAAGTGACGCGGTTTCTTAACCGGTAGCTCCATCGGTTGAGGTGGGATTCGTGTTCGGTTGGACCTTGCTTCGTTTGGGAGGTATCATATGATTTGGCTTTTGCTTCGCGGCTATGCACCCAGATTACAAGAGAGATGGCTCCTCTCGCAGAAGGGACTCGTCTGCGAGGATCTTCGCGAAGAGGGGGGAGAAAGAAGACAGCAAGCTCTGAGAAGCTCAGAGTTCTTCGAGGAAGAAAAAAAACTATTTCCTTCTCTCTCTTCCTCTCTCTCTCTATCTTCTCTTACTCTCCCTATTTCCTCTTACTCTTCTTAGTTTTCTTTTGTTGTTCTCCCTAGAGTGAAGGGTCCTCCCTCTCTCTCTCTTAAGCCCTTTTTATAGGGTCTTGGGGTGGAGGGGGATCAGTAATGGAGGCCCTCCCTCCTCCTCCCACGGCACACAGCAGCCCCCCTGCCTCCTCCAGGGCACGTGGTAGCCCCCCTGCCCCTTCTAGGCATGCGGCAGCCCCCCTTGCCACCTCCTTCGCCACGCGGCACCCTCCCCCGGTGATGTCACGACAGCCCCCTCCCCTCATGCCATTTTCCAATTGGCGGCATAACGAGGGGGTTAATTCTTTTTTTTCAAAAAAAATCATTTAGGGGGGGAGGTCATACGGCAGGAAGGGGGGGATGTTACATATACCCTTCTATATGTAAAAAATGTATAAAAATGGTATTTTAAAAATAAATTATTTTAAACCCACGTGATGTACACATAATTATGAGTAGCTTACCCAAGATCTAGTAGAAAGCTTCTTTTCCCAGTGGCCAATCAATGATCATCTCTAGAATGTACTAGATAAGTTCCTCTTCATCCATGGATGGTAGCTCCTCTAGATAATCCACTTGTGAATCAATGAATAGCTTCAACTGACTCATATGGAAAAGCATTATGAGTCTGTGTAGTAGAAGGAAGTTGCAACCTATAAAGCCAAGTCTCCAATCCTCTTAAGGATCTTATATGGTCCATAATAGCAATGAGCTAATTTCTAAAACTATCCTTTAATGAAGCATACCTAGACTTGGGCACCCTCAAAGCAATAATTCTCCTTTCTGAGACTCTACATGTTTCCTTTCTGAGACTCTACATACCTAGACTTGGGCACCCTCAAAGCAATAATTCTCCTTTATGAGACTCTACATGTTTCCTTCTCTCAACTACATAGAGTTTCATTTGCTCATGTGCCTTCTTGAGGTCATCTTGCATTGATGAAGTAGGGCATGCATTCTTTCCAATTCCTCTTTTCCTTGGATATTAATACTTTCATGGAACATAATTGTAGGGAGAGGCACCTTGTAACCATACAAAGTCTCACAAGGATAAACTTGTATACTTGCATGAGTGATATTATTGTAAGCAAACTTAGCTAGATGTACCCAAGCATCCCATGCTCATTGCTGCACATCATGGCCATAGTGGCAAAGGCAAGTCTCAAGTCCTTTGTTACGTACATTGTTTCACCATCAATCTAGAGATGATAGGATATGAATGGTGCTAATTTAGTCCCCATAGAAGTAAAAATAGCCTATCAAACATTACTCACGAATTTGGAGTCACAATCATGCACAAGGACTTGAGGGAGGCCATGTAGTCTAAACACATGTTCCATAAATTAAGTTGCTAGTTGGGATGCTGAAAATTGTGTCTTTGTAGGGATAAATTGAGTTATTTCTTTCAATCTATCCAACATCATGTAAATATTTCTCCATCCCTTGTTGGTTATAGGCAAACTAGTGATGAAGTCCATAATGATATGTATCCATTTTCTCTTTGGAATAGGCAATGCCTATAATAGACCTCCTGGTTTATGTGTGTTGTCCTTGTTTTGCTAACATGGAAGGGCATGACACAAAATCCTTTACATCCATCTACAAGCATTTCCAATGAAAGCTTTTTGAAATCATGTCATAAGGTTTAAAGACACCTAAATGGCTAGCTCTTAGTAAATAATATATTTTCTCCATGATCTTCTGCTTGAATGGAGAAGTGTAAGGAATAGCAATCTTGCCATGATACTAGATAAGACCATTCTTAAGCTAAAAATGAAATTTTTTCTCTAGTAAAACTTCATGTAATTTCTAGAAGAGATGGCTAATTTCTTCATCTAAATATATGCATCTTGTAAATCCTCAATCCAATCATGATAAAGTTCAATCATAGAAGATACTCTGCAAGCTCACATCCTTGACAATGAATTTGTCATAGCCTCTTTACTCAAGTTCATACCACCTTCTTGCCAACTTTTCTTTCTCAAGCAGAGATACAAAGACTTTAGTCATAAGTGTCTTGAATGCTTCCCAATATTCCACAAATACATTCTCTTTCTTGATATACTACCACCAAGTGTTTGAAAATCCTTCCAAATGAAATGTGGCAAAGTGGATATTCATCACTCCTAGGGAATACATCAAAGTATGACTCCAACTTTGCAATCCATTCCTCTAGATTGAATGGTCAATATGAGTGCACATTACAATTTGATAAGACAATTTTTCTCTTAAGTCTCATTCATCGAAAGCTTGCTATTCCAAAATGGGTTGATCATGATTGCTAAGTATTGGGCCTCAAAAATATGATGATGTTCTTCCATAAGGTAGGTCAGAATTTGTTTGATATCTTCTTGTAGGCAAAGGACCCCTTAGGACTTAGGAATTTAGCCCATGCATTTGTGGACGAATATCATTAGTACTATCCAAATAGTTATCATTCCTTTGTGAAGTCTCTCTCACTTCATATTGACTATTGGGTATACCCTAAGATCCAATAGTATCTTGGCTTTAGGATTAATTTTTCATTTACTCAGTCATCAATAATACAAGATCCTCTTTATCTTTAAGCTTCTCCTTTAGCTTTTATGGCTTTCTCCCTTTTCTCTCTCTAATTTTTCTCTTTTTCTCTCCTCAACTAGACAAACAAGAAGGTAAGAGAAATTCTACAAAGGAGAGAGAAAGTCTAGTTGAGGAGAAAGAATGACCGAAAGTAGAGAGAGAAACTAGAGGAAGCCATGAAAGGTGAAGGAAAAGCTTAGAGATGAAGAGGATCTTGTATTATTGGAACTTACAATAAAGTCAATGTGACTAGAGTATTGTCTCTCTTTAAGATAGTGTCTACTTTTTCATTTATTACACCGACACCCATAAAGGATTTTAGATTTATAATATATTTTATGTGTTAGAATATATTCATATAATTACATGTTATACTAGCAATATATATATATTAAGGTCTATATTAATATATATCCATATATTTTGTATTATTATACTAATTAATCATTGTATGTGGATATGTTATGGTAAGTATATCTATATATTACTATTGTTGGAAGAGAGAGAGAGAGACAGAGTGGAGCACAAGATGAGCCTCAGCTCATTGTTATTCTTCTTCCATTATTCTTCCATCATACACACTGAAACAGACTTACACACATAGGTATGACTAACCAAGACTAACTATGGTTGATGAGTCACTGACTACACCGACTTATTGAATGTCACATATGTGTACAACTGTATCCAACTAATGTCGGTCACACACAAAAAGATAGACTAACTGAAGAGTAATGGGAGCTTGATATTCTAACACCCCCCTCAAGCTCAAACCATCTGATAAACTCCAAGTAGCTATCTAAAGTATATGAACTTTTCTTTACCAAGAGACTTGGTAAATATATCTGCTACCTGGTCTTCAGTCTTCACATGAATCAAGTCAATCTGCCCTATAGGAACCATTTCTCTGATGAAATGTTAGTGAACCTCAATATGTTTGGACCTAGCATGGTAGATAGGATTGCTAGCCAACATAACACTGTTGAGGTTATCACAATGCAATCTCACTCTGCTTTCCAATTGTATTCCAAAGTCTTTCAGTAGTTTCATCAACCAAACTGCTTTGCAAGCCGCTAAGGTAGCTCCTCTGTACTCAGCTTCTGTACTAGACAATGCAACAGTAGGCTATTTCTTACTTTGCCAACTAATCATACTGTTGCATAATCCAAATGCATAACCATTGGTTGACCTCCTGTCATAGGCACAACCAGCCCAATCAAAGTAAACTCTGTCAAGTCAAGGGATTTTCCATATACATAAAATAGCCCATAATCTGTAGTACCCTTTACATATCTCATGATCCTCCTGACTACATCTAAATGTGGTTTTTGAGGCTTCTGCATAAACTAACTAATCAGCCCCACTGCATAACATAAGTTAGGATGGCAGGTAATAGTCAAGTATATCAAGCTGCCCACCATCTGCAGATACATGGTCATATTCTCTATGTCATTCCCAACATCAAACTGTAGCTTGACATTTTGATCAAGAGATGTCTCCATAGGCTTGCATTCAACCATACCATACTTTTGTAACATGTCATGAGCACACTGCTTTTGTAGCAGCCATATACCTTGAGGCATAGAGACTACCTCAATCCCAAGAAAATACTTCAGCTCACCAAGGTCTTTGACTCTAAATTCAACCTGTAAATATGATTTAATTTCAGTAATGCCCTCTTCATCATTTCTAGTGATGATAAGATCGTCTACATAAACCACTAGAAACACATATCCATGACATGTCTTCTTCAAAACAAATAGTAACCTGCATCACCCAATCTAAATTCATGTTGCTATAAATAACTGCTAATCTGAGTATTCCATGCTCTAGGTGCTTGTTTCAGCCCATATAAAGCCTTTTTCAGCTTACATACATGTGTAGGAAACTCTGGGTGAATATAGCCTTCAGGTTGCTCCATATATACTTCCTCAACCACATCACCGTTCAAGAAAGAATTCTTGAAGTTCATTTGCCATAATTTCCAGCCTTTGCATGCTGCCAAAACAATGACATTTCTAACTATTGCCATTTTAGCCACTCAACTAAAAGTCTCCTCATAGTTAAGGCCATACTACTGCACATACCCTTTTGCAACTAGCTTGGCCTTATAGCATTCTAATGAACTATCTCACTTGCACTTACCCTTGTACACACCATTTGCAACCAATGGGGATTTTTCCTTCAGGAAACTCAACTAATTTTCATGTCTCATTTTCAGTCAAGGGGACTGCATACTCCTCATCCATGGAAGCACACCAGTTATCATCTGTAACTACATCATCAAACTTTGTAGGTTCTTTGTAACCTGTCACACTAGCCATATATGCATAATGGCGGGCTGAATAACCAATGTATGTAAACCTGTCAATTGGTTTTCTGACTCTCTCAGATCTCCATAATTGTGGCTCACTCTGAGCTTGACTCTCATGAGGCGGTACGTAACGACTTTGCCTTGTTCCAGGCGTCATAATAGATGGAATGCCCAACTCACTATCCAAACTATCACTGCTGGATGACTCATAACCTACTATAAGTGGACTTGTCACATCCTCAAGCATCTTTTCTTTTCCCTTATCCAATCTCCCCCTCACTAACATATCAGTGTCAGTGGACGTAGGAGCATGACTTCGCAAGCGTCCTAACCAAGGACTTACTATACGTGACCCATTGCCTGTAGGACCACTCATAGATGTACTCATTGTAGGTATATTTTTAGCATTACTAGTGCTGGCTGATCCATCAATAGCCACTGCAACAAGATTACCATACCATGATGCCAACTCATCAAAAACAACATCTTTACTAATCAATGCCTCATGTGTAGACAGTACATAACACTTGTAAGCTTTTTGGTCTTATGCATAACCAAGGAAAACACTGTTGACAGCTTTAGGATCCAATTTCTTCCTCTTTTTATCAAGGACATGCACATATGCAATGCTGCCAAATATCTTCAAGTGTGAAATATCAAGTTTATGACCATACAACCTCTCATATGGAGTTACATCATGAATCCCTGCTGTAGGGGTTCTATTCAGCACATAGACAACAGTCACTACTACTTCAGCCCAATAACCATTTGGCAAACTCTTCTCATTCATCGTAGCTCTTGCCGATTCCATTAGTACCCTATTTTTCCTTTCTGCTACACCATTTTGCTACGGTGTATAGCTGCAAGTTAACTGTCCTCTGATCCCATATTTAGCAAGGTACCTGTCAAAGTAATTAGAGACATATTCTCCACCTGTGTATGATCTAAGACATGAAATTTTACAACTCAACTCATTTTCAGCATGCTTCTTGAAGTCCTTGAATTCATCAAACGCATCATCCTTATGTTTCAGTATGTAAAGCCAAGTGTACGAAATCATCAATGAATGATACATAGTAACAAGCACCACCAAATGAAGCGTTATGAGATGGACCCCATATATCTAAATGCACCAATTGCAAGGATCATGAGCTATTCTGTGTATGTCTCATAAATGGAAACCTTGCCTACTTTCCAAACTAACATGCATCACATACATGTCCAAAGTCATGGTACTTGAACTTAGGTAGTCCAAGCACAATCTCCTTCTGTTGCATAGATTTTAGCTTTTGTACATTCACATGGCCAATCTGCTTAAGCCATATCTCAACATCCCGTATAGCACCATCATCATGTGCAAGCATGGTTGCTCTCAATTCTCGAATTGACGCATCAAGAGTGAAAATTATGCCATTTCTTCGGCCTCTAACAATCAATTTGCAGCCATTACCATATTCTTCAAAACAAAGCATCCATCTCTATAAATCTCACTTTCCAATTCTATTCTACCATCTGTCCCCCAACTAACAAAAGATTCTTGGTTATTGTAGGTACATGTAGTACATCATGCAAGCTCTTTTTCTTGCCATTGGGCATCAACAAAGGTACAACTCCTTTATGCTTAATAGTATGTTGGGTCTCATCGCCAGTACAAACATGTCCATGTGAACCTACAACCATCTCATCAAACCATTCTCCATGGGGTGTCATATGATTTGAAGCCCCTGAATCGATGTACCATCTCTCATCTCTATTCTGCCTAGATGCATTCTTAGACACATGTTGCATGGCAAACAACCTGTCACCCTGATCATCAAGAACTCCACTAGATGAAGCATAATTTCCATGATGTCTACCCTTGGATTTCATGCCATCCTGATTCTTATGACAATCTTTGGCTATATGCCCACATCTACCGCAGTAATGACAATCATTGTCCCTATTGTTGGACTAATCATTTGACTGCCAAGATCCTCCTCTACCTCTAGGGAATCTCCTCCTGCCTCGAAAACTGCTAGATCCACACTGGCCCTGTGTATTTGTGTCATGCCAGGAATTCTACTGATGCTGTCCATAAGTATTTCGAGTGTCTCCTCGACCTCGAAAAGAGCCACGGCCTCTGCCGCCTCTGCCATGCTAGCTAGAGTAAAGAATAGTGTCTCTACTTTGAGACATACTAGAACATGTATTTAGCCCAAGCTTAACTTCCTCATGCAGTAGCAAAGCAATCATCTCATCCCAATCAGGGGACTCACCTCTCACAGAAATAGATGTATCAAATACTTTATACTCTTTGCCCAGTCCGTTCAATGTCACTGCAATCATATCATCTTTAGACACTGAAGATCCAATGGTGGCAAGCTGATTCGCTATGTTCTTAATCTTTGTAGTGTAAGCTTGAATGCTTCTGCCATTCATAGACATGTTATTGAATTGTTGCTTCAAATGAATCTTTCTTGCATGTGTTACAATTTTCATAATTCTTCATGAGTATGTCCCATGCATCCTTTGGGGAACTGCATCCAGTAATCTGTATAACCATAGCATCTGATATACATAAGGAAAACCAATGTAACACCTAGCATGCTCTCTCAATCCATAGCTTATGAGCCCTTTTCTGATCACTTGTTGGATTCCTTTCATGCAATTAAGGTTCAGCCTCATCTCCTATACATAAGTCCCTATAACCTTTGCCAACCAAAAAATTCTTCATACGAAACTTCCATAAAGAAAAATTTTTGTTATCCAGCTTTTCTCCCACAATTTGAGTGATATTGTTAGTGCCTTGAGCATTTTCCATAGTTGCAAATTAGGTATTCAATTATGTATACAACTTGTAAGTATCTGACTCCTTTTCCTATAGTTCAGGACTAGTTTCCTACTATTCAAGACAATTTTCTGCAATTCAGGATAGTTTTCGGCAATTCAAGATAGTTTCCTGCAATTTAGGATAGTTTCCTATAGTTTAGGATAGTTTCCTGTGGTTTAGGACAATTTTCTTCAATAATTTTCTGCACCAAAGAAACAGGGTATTTCAACCCTTTACAACCTTAGAAACATCCACAAGCATATGGGATAACTCGTAGGTATTTTAGTCAATACATAGACTTTGCAAGTACTGTATCTCTATCTCATGTATTCTTACTACAATGAAGAGAATATGCAATCTAAAACCTGCAACTTGACATCAAGAAATCAAGTCCTTTGAGATCTTGAGTGATAAATGATGTTATTTTCTTTAGGAGTGTAGAGAGGCAATGTCATACACTACATTTACTATAAATGACTAGCCAAGTAGATGTTAAGGCATTTGTTCCATCTCTAGATTTCAATCCTCAGTTGCATCCAATGCTCTCTTTAGTCTTCCAAGCATTCAACATACATATGTCAGGTCATACAAATGACAGGAGCTCCAAAATGACATGTAATGCTTCAGTAAGAGACAATGCTTGTTGCCTACATTCAGTGATAGTTTCCAGCCATTCAAAACTTCCAAATCTGAATATTTTTTAGCATAAAATCCCAGCTCCAATGCATGACATCAAGTCCATATGACTTCCCAGCATATACATATACTTCAATGATACTCCTAAACAAGTTTGAGAGTTCCAAGCTCATGTCAGAGGTGCATACATGTTGTAGCTTGTCTGTATATAACAAACCATTATTATTTCAGATCTGTAATCAGTTATTCAAGCTCCTAGATGATCTCTCAGTCAAGCAATGCTACCACCTATTGTTTATTGCAGTAAACAACCAGTCTGCACATATCTATTTTGAATATCTCAAAATCTGTGAGCAATTTGAAAAATGTTTCTTCTGCAAAGTTGTAGACCACATCGAAATGGTCAACAACAATGGGCTATTTCTCCAAAAACCATTTCTGTAGCAAGATATAGCTTCTGCAAAAAAAATGACCTGCATGCACAATCTCCTTTGATGATGTTTTCTTCAGATCTGATGTATTAATGTCAAATGGCCACTGCCAAGCCTTCAAGCTTCAAGCATAGCTTCAGGCGTTCAAGCTCTGATACCATACTGAAAGAAAAGGAGAGAGACAAAGTGGAGTAGAAGATGAGCCTCAGCTCATTGTTGTTCTTCTTCCATTATTCTTCCATCATACACACTAAAAGAGACTTACACACATAGGTATGACTAACCAAGACTAAGTGTGGTTAAGTCACTGACTACACCAACTTATTGAATGTCACACATGTGTACAACTGTATCCAGCTAATGTCGATTACACACATAAAGATAGACTAACTGAAGTGTAACGGGAGCTTGATATTCTAACAACTATAACACAGATTATTATATTCATAATGCATGTTTACTACTTTAATAGTATAATAATATATATTAATATTATTAATTAATATAATAAAACATAATCTAGATATAATAGCATTAATCATAATTTATTAAATATATAACATATTAATGAATATTAACACACACACACATTTTTGTATATATGTGTATATAAAAAAAATTATTATATTAATTAATATGATAATTAATAACTATGTGTCATATTAATAATAGTTATATTATGTGTTATGATATTAGTTAATAATAATATGTAGATTTATTACAATGTAACTATGTTTATATATTTTTCGAAGGTGATTTACTATGTATTGCATAATATAATAAAAAATAAATTATATTAATATGATTACTATAGTATTATTATTATTAAATAATTAATATAATAACACATAATAATTAAAATTTAATTATTATGAAATTAATATTACATTTACTAATATAATAATATTATACTTGTACCTTAATAATAATATATTATGTTATAATAATTAAAGATAATATGTTATATAAATATAATAAGTTATTAATATGTAATATATTAATAATATTATGATTATTTATTAATTATGTAAAATTATTATTATTATTATTATACATTAATAATATTTTTTTTAATTACGTATAATAAGAATTAATTATAATGACCCATAATATATCAATATATTATAATTATTAATAATAATAACTAATATTAATAATAAAAAATTTAAAATTTAGCATTATTACCATACATTATACTTATACTTATGATTATATTTACAACACATTGGGGTTCCAAGATATTGATGCTCTCTATTTATCAAGATCATTAGGTTCGAGATTGAGTTTACATTGAATCTCTTGCAAGGAGAGCCAATATCCACTTTGAGAATCCCAAACCTCCCACTCTTTTATGAATTTAAATTTAGCTACTATTGTGGTTGGGTAGACTAGTGGTAGGATAGAAATATTAAATCTCAATCATATGAAATTTTTTGACACAGCTGATGCAAAGTAAAGTTAGGGTTCCTAAAAAAGTATGTAATAATGTTAGACTCAACTTTAGAATGCACTAGAAGGATTTAGGTCCATAAATGGACTCATTGTTTTGTTTTCTTAATTGAGAAAGAAAACTTATGGACAGATCCACAGTTGTGAAAGTAAGTGAGGCAAGAGACCCACATTCAAAATCACATTTGTTTTGCAACTTGTAAATGTG